>NW_004524654.1:1637597-1651628 GCF_000260255.1 Octodon degus
TATTTATAAATGTATTTGGTACAGGATCCACCAGGATCTACAGGTCTCACTAGGTAGATCTGACTTGTAGTGATTCTCTTGTTTTCAACCTCTGAAGACCTGGGATCGCAGACGAGCACCACCATGCCGTGTCATTCACAGTGTCTCAGCATGCCCTGGGGATGGAACCATCGTGGTATGCTAGGTACACCAGGTACTGCTCTGTTCGAGGAGGCACTGTGATCCACTGAGCTATCTGGGCGGCCCAATACCAAGTCTTTAGAGACCAATTTAGCAGAACCCATACCAACTTAAGAAAACTTCCCTATCTTTTCTTCCTCTCCCCCTTATCCCTTCTTCCAGTCCATCATCTTCTTTTCTTTCTTTTACTCCTTCTCCTTCTCCTCTTCTTCCTCCTCACCTCAAGTGCTCATACATAGGCAAGCATTCTATTGCTGAGCTACACTGCCATATTCAAGGATATATTCTTTTAGTGAGAAATTCTCATTACAAAGGTCTGTTCTTGGCAAAAACAAACAAGTATTTGCACACACGTAAAACTATGTATGAGTACAAAAATATAGGTAGGACAGACCACTGTAGTGTTGTTTATAAAAGTGAAAAACTAGGAAGTAATCTGAAGGCGCAGGAATAGTGAGATTAAGAAGTAAGGCAAAGCAGAGCAAAATCTGGGTTATTACAAAGAAGATAAAAGTAATGAGATAGAGCCACTTATACACATGAAAATATACATAGCATCATTAAGTGAAAAGAAAAAAATAAAACGTGTAGTTTTAAAAGGATTAAAGCTTGTAACATAATTATAAGTGCATTGAGTGACTATCTCTACAACTAGCATGCAATTATCTCATCATATAACTGAAACCTTTTAAATTACTACCTAAATGGGTACTGAACTGTAACATAGATGCTTAATTTATCAGACAAACTCATCCTCCTTTTGTAACTTTCTCATACTACCAGTAACAACTAAAAGTTACATTTTTGCCTGAAATTACCAGGCAGATGCAGTCTACTAAAGTCTTCTTCATAAAGTAGTCCTCTGATCATAATGCACTCTTAGATAAGTGTTTCTTCTGTAGGTTTCCAGTGACCTACATGCTATTTATGTATCCCTAAGGATAATACTGTTAAAACAATGATGACAAAGATAGCTAACAATTACTGAGTCTCCCCTCAGGTACTGGTATGAATGCTTTACAGGTAATAATTCATTTAATTCTCAGAACCACCCTATGAGGTAGGCACTGCTATTGTTTCCATCAGTGAAGAATCTGAAGCATAGAGAGGGTAACCGACTTGTCAGCAGTGGATGTCATTGCTCTACTCTGAAGAGACAGAGTCGAGGCTTGTGGGGTCTTGTTGTAGAGACTGCACAGCCCACGTTGATGATCTTCTGGCCCAGATCCACTTTTTCAATCCCATTGTTCATTTATCTACAGTCTCTTTACTTCCCCACACTCTGTGACTCAGCCTCCAAGGACTTATCAGGTTTTGGCAATCTCTCCTCAGTTTTGAGGAGCACAGGCTTTTACACAATTTTGTGGCAAAGAGCTTGGAGAGACTTGGAACTCAGAGGGTTTCAGCTTGTGTGCTTGCCCACATGTCTACATCCTTTCAAGGTCCAGATCAAGTGTGTAGCTTCCATAAAGCCTTCCTTGCATTCCTTGTATCTCCATTCATGAAACTCCTCATCACTTACAGTGTACACATCACTTTCTGCCTTTTGTAGTCCTCACTGATACACACGTCTTTTCACTCAACTTGCAGGTCTGTCATTGCAAGGTCCACTTCTGCTTCACCCTCTACAGTGTCTTGCATTTGTAACATACTTTTAATTTTTTTTTAGAATTTGCAAAATCATCAAGAAACATGCTTAACATTTAGATCATTAAAGCCATTGAAGCGATTCCTGGCTACGGTTTTATTATTGTAGGTAAGAACTCAAAAATTCTCATTTTATCAAGCAAGTGTATTTAAAAATTATCAGCAAAGTAGAGTTTCCTGTGTCACATGAATAACAACAACAACAACAACAACAATAATACTAGTGGGTTTGGGTGATTAACCAGTAAATAGCCAGTCTCTGCCAGTTGTAAAATCTATGATTTTCAGAGCCAAATAATAAGTGACACTTATGTTTCAATACTTTAAATTAACTACTTCATTCAAGGTTTGTACTAATGGTATTTAGACAAGATTTCATGTCTACATCTTGTCCTCTAACTAACTACTATGAAGACAGCAATATGCAATGTATTAATTATTGTAACTGTCCAACTAACCTGTTTTTGAAACTGTTTCATTGCCATTTCCATTGTTTTTTTCTCATTAAAATGCAAAAAAATTAAATAAAAAATACACATACACAAGATAGTTAAGATAGATATACAGCTACTTTCTCTTAGTTCATTGAGAGGAAAGGGTTGTACTAATAGTGTTTAGAAAAGATATCATGTCTGCATCTTGTCCTCTGAATAACTACTTCAAAGAACACAATATACAATGTATAATTATTGTAACCATCCTGCTAACCTGTTTTAAACTGTTTCATTGTTATTTTATCTTTTTTCTCATTAAAATGAATAAAAAAGCTCTACTTCATTGAACATTGGAACAAATGTTTGAGGTTTATACTATTAAATCACCTTTATATGAGATAATCAATCTTATATTCATTACAATGCCTCATGGCAGTTTAGAGAGGCAGTGTTTGGGCCAGGACCCAAAGGTTGCCCCCATCTAGACAGAGCTCTGGCTCCTCCTCACAAATGATGACTGGCAACAGTGTGAAGGAAGGATCAGAGAGGCAGAATTCTGCGATAACAGGGACATAAGCTGGCTCTGGAAACTTTGCTTCTCGTCCTAGTTCTTAAATTAGCTCTGCAAGATTTAGATTGGCTTTCAACTTCTTTCAAATTTTGTTTTATAAAGAGTACAAAACAATATTAAAACAGAACAATCACAAGTGATGCAGAATTTCACTTAGCAAAGTAATGAGGGTCTCACAGTATATGTTGTAATGCATAGCGTTGTCATTCAAATCTGGTAATATGAATAACTGGCTTTCAACTTCTTGAGGTTCCCTTTGCTCACAGTGCTGGTCTGGGTTTGAGTGGTAAATCAGTAAATAGTCAAAGTCTCCTCCAGTTGTGAAGTGTATTCTTAGAAGCTAAAGCTGCTTCTTTGACGTTTACCAAAAGTTACATATGGCATGTGTCAAGAGCTGTGAAAATTTTACTTAATCCAATGTGTTTATTTTCTTCAACATAAAGGTGAAATATTTTTACATTTCCCCAATACATTTCTCAATAATAACATAGCCAGTAAAAATATTTTTGCTCCTGTGGAGCAGCACTATTATATCTTAGCCAAAGAAAAAGTGCGTTATTATGTACTGGTTGAGGGAAGAAAAAAGCTTCATTTGTTGTCAAGAATAAGCAGGAAATATAGGAATGATTCCACTGCCCTTTACTTAATTTGACTTAAACCAGTGACTTGGAGTTATCAGAGAATATGAAATATACTGAATGTGCATATAGGAGACAAAACCATTGCTTGTGAGTACCTATATTTATGGCATTAATCTGTCTCTCAATGATCTGATATAAAAAGCCTCTTGAAAGCAATTTCATTGAAATACTTTCAGAAATGTTGAAATAAAAATATTAATCTCTGGAAGTGTTGTGTTGGCCCCCCACCCCCACCCCAGAAGATAGGCTTGGAAAACTGAGAATAACAGAACAGCTAAGAAGGTGCAAAACCAAGAAGCAAAGGCATCAGTTTCTAGCCAACAGCCTACCTTTCTTCTCAGACTTTTACTTTCCTCTTCCCTTCTTTTTCTGCCCCTTATGTCCTTATTCCTCCCATCCTTCCTTCTACCCCTCCTTTCCTTTTCTTCCTCTTCCTCTGCTTCTCTCCCTCCTTCCCCTCTTCCTTTCTCCCTCTCTTTCCCTCATACTGGGAAACAATGCTAGACAAGGTACTATCCCAACCATGGAATGGGAAGATCATGTGTCATGGAGTATGTGCACAAGAATTTTCCTCAGAGGTAGGCTGGGTTCCTTGTGGAGGGCCCAGGTGTAATGGAAAGAGTGAGGGGTCAGGATGCTCGCTTTAGGCTGGCACCCGATCAGCAGGTCCTTTCCCTGAACCTGCCTCCTCTACATCCTGTTCCTTTACTTTAGGATACTTCCATAAGGAGTGTGTATTCTCTTACCACAAACCAATAAATCATTTAGATAATTAAGGAGCTGATTTAGTATTTCAAATACATTGAGAATATGTTTCTGTATAAAATTGAAATGATTCCACAGAAGTATAGTTGAGGCTGGGAGTTGTACACATTTTTCTATCTCTGGCATGCAGATATATTTCATGTCTATACACAATTTTTTACAATATAAACAAAAGATATTCCCACCTCAAAGGTAGTTAAAACTCTTTAATGGCTTATTACTTCACATAAAGTAAAATGCAACATGATATACATGGTCCAGTAGAATTACGCCAGTCTCCCTTAGTTTTATCTTGTCTTCTTCGATATCTTGAGTATATTCTAAGATAGTCTTCTTACACAAAAATGTTGATTTCCTTTGTTGACATTGTATTATAGTCTCTATATTTGTTTACTTGCTCATTTTTATCTCTTCCCTAAAGTGCAAATAATTCTGATAGAGGCTGTGTCATTTATTTGCATTACATCCACAGAATCTAACATTAAGTGCCTGATACATATTTGCTAAAAAATAAACAAATGAGCAAATCATGGACATTTTAATTTGAAATATACAGAAAAATGAAGCAGTTTTCTAAAAACATGTAAGAAAACTTAAAAGATATAAGCTTGCAGTGACATGGTGCAGTGTAAGTCCCAGCTTTTTTTTTTATTTTTTTTTATTTTAGGGAAGGATCTACAGAGTGTTCAAGGTCTCACTACCAGATTGAACTCGAAGTAATCTGCCTGTTTACAGCCTCCCAAGCGTTGGGATTACAGGTGCATGCCACCACGCCCAGTCTCAATTGCCCTCTCAGCGTGCCCCGGAGGTAGGGCTGGCACAGCAGGCTTGGGGACCGAACCTCAGTCCCAGCTTTATCACTTACACACTATGTGACTTTTAGAAATCACTTCACCTATGTGGGTCTCAGTTTCTAGGGAATGGACATAACAACTGATATCCACAAACACTCATTATGATGATTAAACAATGTAATGTATCTAAAACAATTTATTAGTAAATGCTAAAAAATGTTCAAGAAGTCTCAAAAAATTTTAAAATGCCAACAACCCTTAGGGTTATTTTAGAACTTTTTGTTGCATATGTTTAAGATATACAAATGATGTCTTGGTGTAGACATCATTAGATGCTGGTGAGTGTTTGAAAATAGTTTGCCCCATTGCTCTTTACTTTACCCAGTGCATGACCCTAAAGGCTATTAGCCTTTTTGCGGGCTGGGAACACCAAAATGTTCCCTCCTCAAACAGCTGGCCAGGGGCACTTCACATGCTCTAGAAGTGATGGAAGGCCATTCTCATAGGAGTGAAAGGAGCAGCTGCACCTCACCGACAGTATTTACTAACAACGCAGAGGTTAAAAAAATAGCACATCACTCAGCCTATGCTGTCCCACTACTAGCCTCCAGAGCACTAGCATTTGCTAGGGAAAAATGATAAGACATTGAAAGTTTTTAGACTTCACACTGGAATTTGATTCAAAAATCATGGTTTATAAAAGGCTACAAGTGATTCGTCAGTTCATTTTTGCAGATAGATGAGCAATCCCTTGTTTCCTTGGAAACTCAGACTTGAGCATATGTAGCCCACAATGTGTGCCCTCATATTTTCAATTGAGCAGATCCAGGATGAGTTTCTCCCAAGGGATTCAATATGTTGCTTTACACAGAAGAACCAAGAAAAAGAGAGAATTGTCACATTAAAATCAGATACTACAGACCCGGTTTAAACTCAAAAGACACAGTAATTCCACATAAATTAGACAGACATTCTCATAATCTGGCCTTTGTTGGTTTAGCAGTTTCCCTTATTTGCATAATGTCTTCTTCTGAATTGAAAAAGAAATGTGTGTACATCTTGAAATACTCTTCTGTATGTATTTAGAATGTCTCTAAATTGTCGTGTTCTTTTCTTGGGAATCCTTATGAGCTAAAAATAAGCACTAATCTTTTAGTTCTGAATAGCAGCATGTATCTAACATACATTCATTCTAGTCCCAAGATATTTATGACCTACATGAAATGATGTTAATGTTTTTAAAGAAATATAGCATAACCTAACTCTAAGTTGCTCCTACATAGTATTGGTTCTAGTTTATACTCAGGGCTTGCGATGTGCTACAGGTTACAGGTTTGCCCACAACACATTTAAAATGTTAATTCCTTACTCCTCCTCTTCCTCTTCCTCCTCCTCCTCTTTCTCCTCCTCCTCCTTCTCCTCATCTTCTGAGTTTCATGGTTGGCCCAGTCAGCAAAGGAGGAAAGTGAGACAGTGAAACTCAGAGAAATTCAAGCAATTTGTCTCTGGCCATAAATGTTTTAGTAAGGAGACCAGAAATTGAACATAGGTCTATTTGATTCCAAAACATGTATCAGTGACTTAAAACTAACTTTATCTTTTGTGATAAGGCAGAGTGGAGGGATAGAATGTTGTTTAATTGGTATCCTGGTTAATAAATAGTATAGATACTCAGACATATCATTTATAACTTATTAAAAATTCAAGAGAGTAGCAAAGAAATAAATATTAACTCAGAATGAAGGAAAAAACAAACCAAGCAAGAACTGAAGGGCAGGGGCAGGGGGCAGTGCAGGAGTGCCACAAAGTAATGTGTGGATGTGTATGAAGACACTGGCCTGCTTTACTGCTTTATAATGAAAACTGAAGACCACATATAAAGCATATGACAGAAGCTTACACTTTTTTCATAAAAGATGCTGTTTTAGGTCCCTTTCAATTTTAAGAATATGAATCTGGCTAACAGAAGCACAGATTTAGCCTTTGCTATTCCAAACCTGCTTCAAGACTTTTCAGTGTCCATGGACAGCATCATGATCATCAAATCTGAATCTCAAATTGAGAAGAAATACAGAATTCCTGCATAAAAAGACTAACCAGGACAAACTTCTTTTATTTTAAAGTTTTTGAATGATTGCCAGTAGCCAAAATTTCTTGTAGATCAAGGATCAGGGGTCAGTTAGTTAATAGTTTGCCTTTCTGTTTTTTTTTTAACAGTTTGCCTTTCCTAATTTTTTTTACTCTATGTTCTGTCCTAGGACTATCCATTCTGCCAATATAGGTTGAAAGTTCATAGACAATATACAAATTGATAAGCACAACTATGATTAAGTATAATTACTCATAAAATCATATTGTAACATAGATTTGCAATTTCCCAATCTTTGCCCTAGATTAGTGATCCTAAAAGTTTCATATACATTTCATTGTTTGGTAGTTATATAAAGAGCTATGCCTCAAAGCTAATCACAATGGTTAGTGACACTTAGGAGACTTTTTCTTCATGTACATCATAGGCAATACCACTGAAAGACAAGTTGCCTTTCAAATTATTTCTAATGTTAAACAAAAATGCTTGGAAAAATTTTTAAAATTATCAAGTTTGCCTCTGGAAAATTAATGAGGGCTATCACTTGAGCTGAAATTGTCTCTGAGGATTTAGTTGACACACAGCCAATGTTCAATATAATGACTATAGGCAAATATCATTTGTGAATGGAGCTACAATGAGTTCAGAGGAAATTATAATCTTTCCTTTTAGTTGCTTAATTGGTAAGAAATTCATCAAAACAATGGTGAATGTTACAGCTGATGGTGTAACATGCAAATAATATAGTGCCTGATTACCTCGGTTTAATTACTCAGGCTCTGTCTTGACAGATAGTTCACTAGTATTGAAGTAGCTATTGATAAAGCACATGGAAAATGTGAATATTTTTCAAATTTCTGACAACAAAGATGAACACTAAGTTCCTGGTTTAAATGGAGAGCTCATGGCTGCTTTGAAGTGCTTGAAATTTCTCTGGATTTAGCTCATTTCAAGTCAATTGAGTGGGAATTGAAAACTGCAAAGACCTTTCTGTGGGACATTTTTCTTACTGCTAACTAAAAACATTGTAAAACTTTTATATCTTCCTTTTTATAGAAATAAAGCCCATAATTTGCTCACTTCCCAGCTAAACCTACCTAAAATATGAAGAATGCAGACCTATATCACTCACAAAATTATATACAGAAGAGATGCTCTCCGGTATCTCTGGAATTGCTACTTATGAATTGTGAAAATATGGATGAGTCATGTGACCTTGAAGTCTTACTCTGTTTTCATTTTTAAAAGTACTTCAACAGTATGTATATCAAAGGTTACCACAGTGCTTAAGAATACACCATATCAGGATGTACCCTACAAGATAGATACAACTATTGTTACTGACCCTAATTCATTTTAAAATTGAGTATAGTAAAAATATTTAGGGACAACAAGATTAATTAATTCAGCATGAAGTTAATCAACTCTTGTTTCTCAAAAAACCAGTTTTAATTGAATGAAAAATAACTAATGAGTTAACTGGGTGTTAAATACTCACCATTTTGCTTTAATAAAGGTTCTACTGCACGGAATTTCTCTGACAATGGTTTTGTAAAATGGTGATTGCTATCTCGACTGAGTATGTGGGAGATTTGAATGTATGTGAATTTAGAAATTACCAACTAGAATGATCTCTTGATAAACATATTATCAAGATATATCTAGATACAAATATATATGTATTATACACTATAAAGCTATTACATATGTGAATTATATCACACACAGGTTTATATGTGTCTATAATATATACCTATATAGGCACTGTATAATAAATATTTCATATTTATATAAATACAGGGTCCCAGATTATTGCAAATGTAGTATAGGATTTACACGGTCACTTCCATGTTTCCTGCATTCTATAAAACAATCTGCAATGAAATAGGATGCAATTTATAAGGCTTTCATTAAATAATGATTCTCAGCTGAATTTCTAAAGAGGGAATATTAATGCAACCATACGTAACTAGCATTTCAAAAAAATAAGCATTGCTTATTTGGTCTTCAACAATCAATTTAAGCTATGCATTAGAGTCCTTTCCGATACATTTTTGTATCAGACAACTTAGCACAAATTGTGGACTGAATACAGCTATGTTCAGAGTATAATTTGTATGAAATTCCACTGGTATTTCAACTTTTTGGGAGGTAGAAGGCATTGATTAAATCCATATGCTGAAAGAAAAAATGGTGTTATTCAAAGTCCAATGGCTAATTACTAATTTTTTACATACATACTCATAGGCTACGTAGTGAGTTTCAAATGCCAGTCTGAGGATGGAATTCTGCACATGGGAGCTGGACTGACTTGGGTATAGGGCTAAATGTGCTATTAAAATCTGCAGCTCCTCATTTGATTGCCAAGGTTTGAAAGTATTATGACACATTTAAAATTTTTCTTTGGAACAATGTTATTGGGCCATTTCTGTAACATTTTAACTGAGATTAAAACATATAAATATGATATTGTCTATGCTTTTTTCTCATTAGTTCCAAGAAGCTGTTTTTATAACAAAGATTAAGTCATCACACAATGCAGTCAAGGTTTTGTCTAAGAGAGGCCATGAGAAGAAAGGAAGCAGAATTTAACTCTAAGTAGAACTACTTTAGACAATTTTCTGGGGGAAAATCCATGCAAAGAATCTTTGCCTGGACATGAAAGTTTGTGGTCATCCCGAAGTTTAAAAGATCCATTTTGGACAGAGCTCTGGAGGACTTACACTGTGGTTACATGTGATCTTTACTTCTCTTAATTTCTTTTTATCCATAAGAAGCACCTTCCACCAGCTTCAGTTTCAAATAAAAGTAATTACTTTCCTTCTGAGAAATGGGTTGGGGATGATTGCTACTTCATGTGAACTTTAATTTATTTCTTTATTTCCTTTACATTAGCTAGACTGAGATTTGATTAGACTATGATTCATATTTGTAGCTAACATGGTACCAAAGGGGTACCATGTCCTTCCTGTTGCATAAAATCAACAAGCACAGAACATCAGATGAAGTCAATTTGATGCATTTATTATAAAATTTCCTATCGACTTTCCACCAAGTGATTTTCAGCATCAGTGAATAAAGTCTGCCTCAGTCTATATTTTGTTGTTAGGGAATGCCAAAATTCTTGTGAATCAATGAAACTCACCCTACCTGAAAGCAGAAAGTGAGGAATGACAAAGTTCATGAAAATTAACCAAGGGCAGTGGACAGGGTTAGTCAACAGGATAGAGCAAATAGTATGATTATTCAAGTGGGCAAGACTTTAAGGACTTTTCAACACTGTCATGTGTGTTTCATAAGCAAATATACCAATGTTAAACAAAAAGAAAATCTCCAGCTTGGTGGAGCTGCTAAACCTTAACACAAAGTAACTCAATTAAAAAGGATGTGTCAAGAATAGAATAGAGTTACTGTTCTGCTCCTTGCTGTACACTCTAGTGGTATCAGGTAATTTTAGACTTATTTTAAGCCTCCAGTGAAAGTCCAAGAAAAATATAGAGGTGACTTGTGTCTTTATAATAAATATTACAAGTCTTTCAATGCAAATATTTAGTCAAAATAAGTTGTAGAGGTGAAATTGTATTACTGTTTCTCAGTATCATTAGCTCAGTCAAGGTGGTTTGAATGTTTTCAAAAATAAAGAACCACCACTGAAAACAAACAAAAAAAGAAAAATAGGTTTTTACTTACACCTGTCATCTCTGCATATGTCAATTGAGATTCCTCATTTTTTAACACAGAAAATAAAACAAATGACTTGGATCATCATCTCAAATTTAGTTCACAACTAATAATATTCTGGATGCAAAGGAGACAGGTTAATTCATTGCTAAGGGCATAGTCGATTTTAATTCTCTGAGAGAATCCTGATGGAGAAAGACTGCTAGACTGTAAACATTTGAGTATTTATGTTCACCTGAAAGGTGTTTCAGATCATTTTATATTCCTCTTTGTCGTCACCATTTTGTTGAACTTAATACCTTGCTCACAGCAATCAATCAAATAATACTCTTCAGGGGCCGGGGAGATGGCTCAATAGAAAAAGCGCTTCCCTGACAAGCACAAGGCCTGAGTTCAATTCCTGGTTCCACCAAAAAAATACTCTTTACATAAGTAAAGAGATACAAATTTGGCTCAGTGGAATAAGTGCTTCTCTGGCAAGTGCAAGGGCCTGAGTTCAATCCCTGGTTCCGCAAAGAAAAAAATAAAAGAGATACAAATCTATGAAACTAGATGATAAAAGTCTATACAATTTGCTTTCTTGAAAAAGACAGAGATGGTGGCAACACTTCCTCATGCTGCACTTAACCAACACACTTATTATTTTATGTCCAATGTAAAAAATACTGCATTGTTAGTATTTTTTCTATTTTCCTTGAATAGAGTATAAAGTCTTCCCCCATCCCATTCTGTTACCCATTTCCTATGCCATGTCCTGCTTACCCATGCCTAGATAGTACCTAGTATATAACGAATATCTAACAAATGTTCAAGGAACAAATACATATTCAGCAATTATCAGTTCCTATGAAAGTTCTAATAAAATTCTCCTTGTCTATTCCTTGAATTTCTTATATGCATGTTTACATGTTTCCAGGTTTCTCTATAGCTTTTCCATTAATGCTTAAAGAAACAAATAAAATTTATTTCCTATGTAACTCTATGATATATTGCTGCTGAATGACTTTGTGGATTCTTAGTAGGTGCTTAGCTATTTCAATCATTGTCACTTTCCACCTTGGGTCACCCCAAATGGCTCTGTTTCTGCCACTGACTCCAGGGAGCTTGTCTGTAGCCGTATCCTCCTCTCCAGGGAATGGAATTGTGCTGTCATATCTACCTCAATGCCTTGAGTCAGTTCATAACATTTACATTTTATGATTATTATGTCTTAGGGAAGAGTCTGAAGGTGAATAAGGTAGGAGGCGCTGAGCGGCAGCATTCACTACATTTTCTATTATGCTTGTGCAGAAGTCTTCCAGAGCCACTTTTGAAATGGACAAAGATGATAACTGTGTTCAAAATGAAAGAGAGTATAGTGAAGGGGATTGATGATAATATTTCTTTTATTGTAATATTTTTAAACATAGAAATATTTACTGTATACAGTGGTTTGATCATCACTTATACACTTATCTCCCCTTCCTGGCCTCATCATAAAATAAATGTCATCAGAAGATCACTGAAGCTTGGAAGTAAATTTTGTTAGTTAATGTCAGAATATGTCTTTGCTTATATGATACACTTTTATTTTATATTGTTGGATACTTCCCATACTTCATGGGTTTCCTCTGGACTAGACCTAAATCTTCTTGAAAACCTAAAGAACTCATTGAATGTTCTCACATAAAAACAAATGATTCTCCTATTTGATATATGCTCCTATTACTTTCAGAGTGTGACATAATATTTTTATTTTACCTTGAGTTCCTTCAGAGACAAGCTCTTTTTGGAAGTGGCTCAAGGGAATAAGATGGACCTGGGAGAGTAAGGTATTTCAAGGGCGCGTTGTGGAGCATTGCTTACTAGTGTGTATTGTGAGGTTGATTCCAACTATCACTTATTGAGGAGCTCTCAGAAATATTCCCAATTTTTGGACCCAGTCCTAGCCCAGGCCGGGTGAGTGTGTGGGAGAGCTTCCTGCTACCCTGTGCTGGCGTGACCTACTGGTTCCAGCCCAGGCGCAGTGTGAGTGACACCATCTTTCACACTCTTGGGACGACCCCCATCACTCCGTAGTACATCCCTAGACCTTGCCCACAGAGTAGCAATTTCTGCCCCATTCCGGGAATCCCCAGACCCAGTCCTAGTTGAGGCTTGGTGAGTGTGTGGGAGAGCTGATTCTCCCCCCTACTCCACCTTGTCCCCTCCAGATTCAGCTCAGGCCTGGCATACAGGCCTGGATGAAACTCTGCAGCTGCAATCCCTGCAGAGAGTGTAGGGGACAGAACCACCCAGCTAGTCCAGGAGCAGAATATCTTGCCAGAGGGGTACAACAGGTTCACCCCAAAGGGCAGCAGCAGGAAGGAACTGAGCACAGCATCCAGACACAAGCCAGGCATAGCTGGATACATCCAAACTTTGTAGATCGACACCTGAACTTCAGTAGGTGCTAAGATTATAACTGCAACAAAGATCTACAACAATGGTCAGAGGACAGTATTACACAAAATGACGAGAAGGAACAAAATGCAATCTCAGAACCCAAACCCACCCATAACAAGAGCAGAGGCCACTAACACAGAACAAATTGGGAATCACACAGCTGAAAGCAATGAATCAATGGCTTCTGAAATAAAGAAACAGCTGCAGAAAGGTATAGAGGAACTCAGATTGGAAATGAAAAAAGAAATCCCTCAATTAATAACATCTGCAGTAAAGAATCAAATGCAGAAACATATAGAGGAAACCCAATGCCCACCAAGAACAAGTGCAGAGGACACCAACTCAGCTCAAATGTATGAATTAATAGCATCAATAGTAAATAAGCAACAGCAGAAAGTCATAGAGGAACTAAGAGCGGAATTCTTTTCTACTAGCTCAGCTCAAATGTACGAATTAATAGCATCAATAGTAAGTAAGCAACAGCAGAAAGTTATAGAGGAACTCAGAGTGGAATTCCTTTCTGAAATAAAAAAAAAAGAATTTTCAGAAAGGAGAAATACATATAGAAAGGTATAATACAAGTAAAAGGAAAGCAAGATCTCGAGGACTAACTAATCAAAAGAGGGAAAGGAGAAGAGCTAGGAAACATGACAATGCCAAGCCATACAGTTATATGTAGATGATGGGCAGGGCAATGATCCTGAGAATCTCCAGAAGATTTTTGAATCTAGAAGTTAATTGGAAAGATTCTCACCCTAACTATATATACTGACGCCTGTGAACTAAGCAACTGCACTGCAGATGG
>NW_004524654.1:1652492-1661844 GCF_000260255.1 Octodon degus
TGGTGTAATGTTGAGCTGTAGAGGTCTCAGGTCAACAAATCTGACATTGCCAGTGAAGCAGAAGACCCAATACTATTATGGACTACTGAACTCTTTTAGAATATTTTGCTGAGTTTACACACCTATAATATTTAAATGATGGAACTTAACAAAAAAAGGGGATACAGATGAATGTCTATTTTGTATCTGTGTATTCAAAGTGGTTAGGATAGACATATAGTTACATTCTCTTAATGAATAAAGGGATTTATTCTAATGGTGTTTGTAAATAGGATATCAAGTCCGCATCTTGTACAGCAATTAACAATGTATGCAATGTGTTAGTTATTGAAACTGTCCTACCAATTTGGTTTGAAACTGTCTCATTGCTATTTGTTTCTCAATAAAGTTATGGAAAAAAACAACAACAACTAGGATCCAGGAAATAACAATTAAATATCTGCAAGACAGTGCAAAAATGAAGAACATAAGACTCATAGGAACCAGTGAGGAAGAAGGAGGCAACACAAATGAGATAAAAAGAATATATGCACAAGTGATAGCAGGGAACTTCCCAAATATGGGGAAACAATCTAACATGAAGTAACTGAGGCATACAGAACTCCAAATAATATCAAAACAATTAAGTCTATACCCACACGTTTAATAGTCAAGATCCCAGAATTTCAGAACAAGAACAAAATACTAAAAGCCACTAGACCAAAGAAATAGATCACATTTAAAGGAAAACCCATCAGAACCACAGCAGATTTCTCCTCACAAACCATTAAGTGAAGAAGGGCAGGAAATGAGGTACTTCAAGTCCTCCAAGGAAACAACTTCCAACCTAGACTGACGTAACATGCAACAGTCTCTCAAGTTTAATGAGGAAGTGAAATTCTTCAAAGACAAAGAACCATTAAAGAAACTCATGATGACCAAACCAACCTTACATAGAATACCAAAGCATCTTTTACAAAGGGATCAAAACACACATATTTCCAAGAATGACAGTAGAAAGAACCCACCAAACATGGCACGCTATTAAACACAGGAAAAAAAATAGGAATCAACAACAGGAAAATAACATGACCAACCTGAGTCAATACATACCAAGTGTAACTGCTGAGGTAAATGGACTCAATTCACCAATTAAAAGAAAGACTGGCACAATGGATTAAGAAACAAAGTCCAATAATATGCTGCTGGTATACAAGAAACACATTTACCTGATAAAGAAAATTGTAGGGTGAAAGTCAAAGAATGGAAACCATACTGCATGATCCAGGACCTCAGAAAATGGCAGAGGAAGCCATTCTGTTCGCAGATAATCTGAACATCAAACCAAAATCATCAAATGAGATAAAGAAGGTCCCTGTATACTGGTTAGGGTAAAAATTTGAGAGGAGGAGAAAGCAATTATGAATATGTATTCACCAACTTTGGGAGCACACAACCATACAATACAAATGTTAAAGAACATGAAAAATCTGCTAACAGATGTCATAATTTTAAGAGGGAACGATAATACTTCCTTATCTCAAATGATAGGTCAAGCACACACACACACAATAAAAAACATAAAAAATAGCAAAGATGTAGGAGAACTGAACCAAACCTTCAAACAAATGGTCTTAGTGGACATATGCAGGGTGTTCCACCCAACAACTGAATACACATCCTTTTCAGCTGCACAAGGGACATTTCCTGAAACAGAATACATACTACCCCACCACTTATTTCTCAAGTATATGCAAGAAAACAGAAATTATCACAAGCATATTGACTGACCACAGTGTAGGGAACCTGGAAATTAATGTCAAAAGAAATGACAAAAACCCCACAAACATATTGAAATTAAATAACACCCTCCTCAAAAGCCTATGGGTTACAGATGAAACTAAATAAAATCTACAATTCAACAAAAATTCAAGCACAGGTTACTGTAATTTGTAGGATGAAATGTAAGCAGTTCTTAGTAGGAAATTTATAGCAGTGAACTCACATATTAGGAAAACAGAATGAGAACAAATAAATATCCTAATGCTACACCTCAAGCTTCTAGAAAAAGAAGAGCAAAACAAGCCCAAAGCCCAAAGATGGGAGGACATGATAAAGATTAAAGCAGAAATTAATGCAAAGAGAGACAAAAGAAACAACTCCAAGAATAAATGAATCGAAAAGATGGTTCTTTGAAAGAGTGAAGAAAATTGATAAACCTCCTAGCTAACCTTATAAAAAAAAAGAAAAAAAGAAAAAAAACCCCTCTAATTTGTGCAATAAGGAATGAATGTTTGAAATTACTGCAGATCCTGTGGAAATTCAGAAGATAAATACTTACTTTGAAAATCTTTACTCTCACAGAATTGAAGACCTCAAACAAATGGACAAATTCCTAGAGGGATACAAATGACAAAAACTGAATCAAGAACATATAAAAACTCAGAATAACCCAATATTAGCCAATGAAATTGAAAATGTAATAAAAAATAAAATCTTACAGACAAAGAAAAGCCCAGGTCCTGATGGATTCACAGCTGAATTCCCTGTCATTGCTGCATCTATCTCACACTCCAGCAGCCTGGCCACCTCCTGCACCCTGTGTCTATACCTCCTGTCTCCTGTCACCTCCGCAGGAGGGCCTACTCTGCCCCATTGAGGGAGCACAACACAGGTTAGGATATTAGATGTTAGTGTTGCCTCTTGGCCTTAAGGGCAGCTGCACGAAGCTGTCCTGAGGGAAGAAAAGGAGACCAGATACTCAATTCTGAGCAGAAATGGGGGCTGGGGTGACAGGAACGGGTCCCACATCCCTGAACTGCACACATACAGACCCTGGAGGCTGATGCCCCAGGCGTTGAGGCCTGTGTGCCTCGGCCCAGGAGAAAAGACTTGTGGGTCTTGCCTTCTACCCTTGCTGCATGTGCCCACTGACACTGACTTTGGAAACCTCAAGTTGTACCAGAAGTGTGCTATACCTGTCACCTGTCCTCAGTGTCCCCTTGCCAACATTGGTCACACAGTGTCCCCTCACAAGGCCCCACATGAATACACTCAACTCACCTCACAGAGTCAAGGGAGATTTCTAAATTTCTCTGGGTCTAGCAGAGAGACTGGAGTCAGGGAAGATTGCATTTCTCAGGCATTAACAGGACAGACCCTGCTGGACTCAGGCTGGGAGACAACTTCCTGGAGCCATCTCCAGGATATGCATGCAGTGCTCCCAAAATGCAGGTCATAGCCCCTCATGAACCATATCACAGCCCAGACTGACCAACCCAGATATGTGGACATGGGTGTCACCTCACCGGAAGTTTCTTGCAATGATGGGTGGACAGCGTGTGCCACTGCAAGAACACAACAGAGGGCTGAGTCTGCATGGTCTCACTCCTGCACACGGTGTGGCTTGGTGGACTGCAGGCAAGGATCAGACCACAAATCCCCACCCCAGGACAAGATCAGAGATCAGGGCTCCATCACAGACCCTTAATAATGCACATCACCTTCAAAATACCATGAAAACAGAACCATGGACAAAACTAAGGTGAGAACTTGAAGTTGACCCTGCAGCCACTGAGCTCTGCTGGATCCACTGCTCTCTGGCTCATGGGTCTCTATGCGGGATGAAAGCCACTGCTGGGAGGGCTGCTCATACTCCAGAGCCTGAACTAGGGATATGTGAGCAGGAGAGCAGGATCTCGACCCCAGCTGGGTGGGACACCCCTACCCTGCCCGAGAGGGCCCATAGCATGCCCAGTTCTCCTGAAGCCTCCCAATTTGTGCTCCAGGTTGTACTGCCTTCTGGGTCTCATACACTCTCCCTGTGTCCCACGTGTCATTATTTGCTGGCACAGGAGAGAACCGAGGGTGGTGATAGCACTCCTGGCCATCTACTCTCATGCGACCATCCCCATTCCCTTACCTATGCTCTGGTACTCCCAGGATCCCACAGTCACATCCCCACCACATCCCTGTATCTCAGAGTATCCTCTTGTAGGGACCTGCACAATGCCTGAGAGGACAGCTCAGCCCACACATTCCTGGAACAGCAGTGGACAGTTGGGCTGGACTTACTGTGAGCAGCGTGGGCCCTATTCAATTGGTGGTTCACTGGTTTTTCCTTTGTGCATTCTGGGGTGCTGGCCTGCTGTGGGCACTGCTTCTGGAAGTGTCCTCATTTCTTCCTCTTGTGGAAGGGACAGTTTAGCTGGATACAAATTCCTCCTTGATAGTGATAGGTTTCAGAGGCACCAACGATGGTGGTGGCGGTGGCGCAGCAGAGAAGCAGAAATGGGGAGGGAAAGCCTTTATTGACTCTAAACACACGAAGAGCACCAACGGCAGGAGATGGGCGCATCCTCTGACCGGAGACAGGGAGCCTCAGACTTTGTGGACTTTTGCGGGGAGCGGAGTTTGAGGAGTGGGTTTAGTGACTTCTAAGGAGCTGATTGGAGGCTGCCTTGTGTGGGCGGGAAAGGTCAAAGGGAGTGGTACCCAAGGCTGGAATGGGGAAGGGGGAGGAAGTGGTCAATGGGAAGATGAGCTGTTGTTTTGAGGGCTTCACCCATATCAGACGACCACCATAATAATTCAGCAATTCTTACTAGGGCCATATCCTATCAGATGGAGCTCATTTTTTGTTTTGGTTTGATTTCATTTGACACT
The DNA here is from genome assembly GCF_000260255.1 of Octodon degus. NCBI lineage: Eukaryota > Metazoa > Chordata > Mammalia > Rodentia > Octodontidae > Octodon > Octodon degus. Next base: position 1,657,137 of record NW_004524654.1, read on the forward strand.
GTAAAGAAGGACAAGAATCCATCGGACTCCCATGGTTTTGATGCAAATGTGTAATGATCATCCTCTCAGGATCCTACCCTGAAAAATGTCTTCTCAGTGCATCACAGAGAGCGATGATAAGTTTGTTTTATTCTCCTGAGGAGAACACTATAATGTGAAGTTCAGATATCAGAATTGGAGGAGCATAGTGATTCAAATCATAAAACATTATAGATTTCAAATGAAGATACAATATATTAAAGCATTCCATGGGATTTAGTTTGTAAAACACTAAACATTCCCCATAATCCATGAAAGCAACAGCGTGCATCCATCCCTGAAAGCTCTACTTGCCTCCAGCTGCTGGCTACAGCCTGGGTACCAGAGCACACAGGTCTCATATCTTCTTGGGGGCATGTGGGTAACAATGCAGACCTACTGTGCTCCTGGGGACACTGCTAAAAGCAAGGAAAAGTGAGCCTCAGTTTTATACAAATAAATATGGCAACTTCTCAGAATCATAGACAGCTCCCCACTGGATCCTACAGGTCCCCAGGGAGGTAGAGGAACCAGATAAGGGCAAAACGAGATGGACCCACTGGGAACACCCAATAAGGCCCAAGCCACATCTAACCACAGGTGACACCAAGGGGCACAGGACTGGAGTCACCTCACAGTGCCTCAAGCCAGGTGGCTGCTCTATACTTGACACCTGGCATCAGCTTGGTTTCCTGGCAGCAGCTCCCAAGAGGGCACAGCTACCAGTGGGCACTTGGGCCTGCCTGCCTGGGGCTCAGGTGCTGGGATGGCAAGCTCAGAGCACCCAGGTCCCTTTGACTCCAGATTTCCAAACAGCAGCCAGTCTAAGACCAAAGGAGATCTCAGGGGCAAAGTACTATGAAAATGGCTGTGAGCGCCTAGAGTTCCAGATTGGCATGCCTCTCTGTGGCAATGAAGCCCGGGTCCCATCCCCAGTTTATCATGAATGCAAAAGTATGTACAATACCTCTATACTCCCAAAAGGAATTGGAAAATCCTTTTCCTCAGTTCCTGGGTTAACAACATCTTCAGACACTTTTTTCCACAGCTTCCCAATGCTGCATCTTAAGAAAGAAGTGGCTTTTAAATAAAAATCCACCTCCAGTCTCTAAAACTTCAACACAATCATGAATAAAGGAAATCAGCAAAAATTCTTCACTGACAAGACTTAGAAACAAAGGAAACAAGCATAAAACTTCTACATATCTCAAGAAACAAGCTAGGTGTAGAGGCAAACACCCATAATGCTAGTGCCTGGGAAGGCTGGGGCCAGAGGACCACAAGTTGAAGGGAAGCCTCAGGAACTTAGCAACTGAGCACCCTCTTTGTCCAAATGATCAATCAAAATGTCAGGCTATACCTCAGTGCAAAGGACCTTGATTCAAACTGCAGTGAGAATGGGACACAGCGCAGTTCTAGCGCAGACTTAAGATTCAGCAGAGTGGCCATAGAAACGCTGTGATCATCCACACACTCCTGGCACTAGCACAGGCCCAGAGCCAGCAGAAGGGGAGGCCCCTACAGGAGCACTAAGGACCTGTGCCCAGGCCTGGAGTCCTCAGCACAGGGATGGGCCCAGGCAGGGCCTTGCTGTGGATAGCATGCCCACCACCTTGCAGCCACAACATCCATGGGAGCTGGTAGCCACGTTACTTTCTGGCAAGAGGAGTTGGGGCCACTGGAAGGACCCAGCCTCTCCAGACACCAGCTCTGAAGGACGAGGGTCTCTCTGTGCTTCCTATCAAGGAAACAGCTGCCCTTGCACACCGCTTTGCACTTGCTCGCACTCTCACTCACCAGTCAGGAAACACTCAACAATGCTACTACACAATAATTTGTTCTTTGGAGATTCTCTCACTGGTCTAGGCAGGGCTTTACAGTATCACTTTCAAGCAGTCACTGACAGATGTTCACGATGTTCACAAGAAACAAATCAAATACTGAAGACTGAAGAATCAGACCCCTCCAACACAGAGCAACAGACCCCAGGACATCACAGGTCCCCTTTGCAGCAACAATCAAAGCTGTTTTGCTTGTTTCTTCCATGCTCACCTGGCCAGGAAGGTGCACTCTAAACTGCACACAAATGGGCGGGTGTCGGGGCCATCCCTGAAAGACCTGCTCAGAAAGGACACACCACAAGCCCTGCAGCACTGCTGCTCCAGGAAGCCTCACTGAGGATGAGCCCGTATGTGAGCCCAGTGCCAAAAGGTGGACTTTCTCAGACCAAAGCCCATTAGCTGAGATGCTCTCTGCAGATTCCTGAGACCCTTCTCTTAGAGAGGCAAATGGAGGGTATGCAGCAGGTTACCCAGGTCATCGTGCACTGTGAAGGAAGATATATTCACAGCCCATTTCCTAAACATCACAGTTACTGCTCCCCAACATCTGAATGACCTAAGAATTTAGTACCTATAGATCAGAGATCAACACAACAACTGTGGAGAGAAATATGGCTTACAGCAGACATTTGCAAAGTCTTAGCAGAACACAGCTACCTCCACTCTTTTCAGGGCTAAGTATAGAGCACAAGACAGAGACAGAACCACAGGAAATGCCAACACAGTCAGAGAACATCAAACAAATGAACTGAGTGCTTCATCCAAAAATAGGATAGATTTGTCTCACAAGCACATGGAACTTTCTGGAGTTAAATAACACAATGGAGTTGATCGAATTCCCTACATCTTACTGGATCATACTAGAAATAAATGAGAAACTATCAACAAAATGAATTACAGAAATCATGCCAATATCTGAAGACTAAAAACTAAAATCTTGAAGGATCAACAAGTCCCAGATATGCCAAGAAACTTTGAAACTTCCTATAAGGAAGTAAAAATGGGTGCATTGTGAGATACAAAGAACTCAACTGAAGGGAGAATTTTGAGTCTGTGGAGACTCATATGGGATAAATAAAGCAATCTCAAATAATTATCATATACTTTGATGTTCTCCAAGCAAGAACTCTCAAAATTCAGTAATAGAACAAGATGCAGATTACAAAGATGAAAAAGAAAATCAACAAAACTGACCCTACATGAGGATGTGAACAGGAATTCACATGAGATTTACAGTCCAAATTTTCCAAATGGTTTCAAGTTATAAAGGAAGGACCTTGCCACACTCTTTACTATGGCTAGCTGTTCCTATGTGCACATTTGAACCCTTTCAATGTCCAGTAATCAAATACTAAAGTGAAGCCTCAATCTAATCTTTGACCTCATCCCTTAGTGATAATGCTAAAATTAAGCAAGTAGCCATCCCTCATTTTAAACCTTAACACTGAAACAAACCCTCAACAATATGTCTAATAGAAGCACTATGTATAGTATTAATCCTAAACATATCTCAAACACAAAGGCTAACCATGAACTCTAACCATAAAATTAACCAGGAATCACACACCAAATCCTCACACAAACCCTCACTACACACTTAATAGCATACGAACCATAACCATCACCAAAACACTTATGCTCACCCTAGGCCCTCAACATAACACCTATACTCACCCTGAACCTAAGCCCTCAACATCACTGTAAATCCTAAGACCAAAATCTAATGTTTCACATAAACAATTCTTTTCCCAACTTCAACCCAAATCCAAGAGGTATCCCAAGTGCAACCTTAACCTTAACACCTAATCTAACCTTAAAGCCCAAACTAACATGAACTTTAACCCTAATCTCCTAAACCTTTATTTCTAATCACTAACAACAATTGGAACATAACTTGAAGCCTAACACTGTGATGCTGCTGAGCCTAAAGTCTCACATCAACCCTAACCCTCACAGTCACTTTAACAGTAACCTTGACTCTCACACTAATCCTAACATTAACACTAACACTAATCCTCACTCTAATCTTTGCTTCAACTCTTGTACTGATCCTAAAGCCAACACTCACTCTTACCCTATCACTGAAGCTATCCTCAACTTTCCAACTAACCCTGTCACCAATAACTTCAGCTTCATTAACACTGTCCCAAATCTGAATGCTACATTCCTTCAGAGTCCAATATAATTTTATTAACCATCTGATTAGTGATTTAAAAATATACAATGGAGCCACTAAGTAAAACTCTAGTGCTTACATTAGTAGTGAAATATTCAAATAGACCTTACTCTAACACCTACACATGCCACATCACCCTACCAGGCCTCCTTTATGTTTTATAATGAATTTCTTGCAGTCTTACCATGCTGTTCTACCTCATGGTGATTCTCCTGTTCTCAGAGCCCTAGCACTGGGACAATGTGTGTGTGCCACTAGGCCTGGACTCTGTGATCAGCTCAACGCAACCTACCCCCGGGGGTGAGAGTGGCAGGTGGGGAACCACTGTTCCTGTGCTTGCCGGAGTAGGCCCTTCGTTGATGACCCATCTAGCCAATATCCCCGACTCACACCTTTACACAAAAGACAAGTCAGAGCCTGTGAAGTCACCCACAGACTACGCATGTGTTTAGGCAAGCACACGGACAGTGCCACACCAGGCACCACATGCGGAACCAGGCCCGCCCCAGGGTAGGCTGAGCCTGCCACAGAGGCCAATCCTAGTGGCCTACATCTGTAATCCCAGCATGGGGAGGCTGAAAACAAGAGGAACGCTATGAATCCAAGCTGCTTAGTGCATCCCTGTAACATCCACATACATTAAGAAAAGAAGCAGGAGCAGGAGCAGGAGCAG
>NW_004524654.1:1661944-1666110 GCF_000260255.1 Octodon degus
CAGCAGCAGCAGCAGCAGCAGCAGCAGCAGAAGGAGGAGGAGGAGGGGTGGGGAGAGAAGGCAGGCTAATCTGACGCCACTTTCCTAAACCAGTCAGATCCAATCAGCACTCACCCGAGTGCAAGGCCATAATCTAACCCTCACCCTCGCCCTAAGCAGAACCTTAGACATCACACTGCTGCTCAGCTACAACATTCACCCTAAGCCTTACACAAAACTAAGTTTAGTCTTTGACCCGAGCTCCTAAACACTAACTAATAAGGAAAGCCTGGTTCTCAGCTAGCAGGCTCTGTGTCTCAGTTACTCTTCTGTAGTTGCTGGGACAAATACCCGACACCCAAAAGGAAGGAAGGAAGGAAGGAAGGAAGGAAGGAAGGAAGGAAGGAAGGAAGGAAGGAAGGAAGAAAGGAAAGGTTATTTAGCTCACATTCATTGAAGGTTTCAGTCCATACTCAGCTGGCTCTAAGGCAGACTATTCTGAGAGTAGAGAAATCCCAACCCTCAGAAGACAGAGGCAGGAGGATCCCATGAATTAGAGGTCAGCATGGGTTTCATGGTTTCAAATAGCCTCAATTACCTAGCAAGACCTCGGAGCCCGATTGGTCAGGACAGAGGGTCAGTGCTGCCCTCGGCTCCAAACAGCTCTCTGCCCAAAGCGGCGTCAGTCGCAGGCGCCACTGCCCAGCGCTGCAGTGTCCAGAGGAGCGGCTGGGGAGCCTCTGCTTTCAGGAAGACTAGTTCTCACCTCCGAGAGGCTCTAGGCCAGGGCACGCGCCCAGCCGGTTTAACGGTCCCTCTCACTGGACTCGCGACCCGGAGCGCTCGCCAGGCCCCTCGAGCCTCGCGCTGCTCCTCTAGGAACAGCTGCTTCCTGCCTTATCCGAGTCGGGAGGACAGCTAGACACGAACCATAACACTCTGCACTGCGGGAGCGGGCTGCACCGGGGTCCGCAGGCGGGTGATATCACGGGGGATGGTGCATCAGTGCGTCTGGTTTTGAACACATAGGTGGGGAACTGACATGCAGAAGTTTGAGGTGACACGGGAGAAGCAGCGTGCCAAGAAGGGCAGGAAGTGACGTCACTTCCTTGACAACGCACCAAACAGAACCTGGAAGCCCCGAGGCTGTTTGCCTTCAGTGACTGTTGGAGAGACTAAGGAACAAGAGGATGTTCTTGCGTTGTTTCACCAGTTGTATAGGCTCAGGCCGCAAGAAATGGTGGCGGAGGGACCGTGTCCAAATGCAGACTCCCCGAGATAGCTGCCACCCTCGTGGTCTAGTGGGTATCGAGTCCACGATCCCAAAGGTGACAAAGGATAGCCCTGAACAGATGAGAATGAGCCAGCCCATGACACTGACCACCCTAGTTTCCTAGATCCTTGCCTGTGTTCTGTGTAGTGTGGTGTGGGGAAGTGGGGATGCGGGGTGAGAATGGAGGGGACTTCTATCAAGGCTGTTTCTTTTGGGAGCTGAGCTCTTTCTTATCCATTACGGTTTCCACGCTTGAGCTCTGCCTTTTGCTACCAACTCAGGGCACAAATGAGATCGCCCCGAAGGTGGAGGACGCCTGCAGTGTGAGGAAATTGGAACCCGGCACACTGGAGAAACTGGTGAACTACCTGGTGCCTGCCCAGCGCTGCGGAGACCCCTTCTTCGTGCCTGCATTCCTGGCCACCTACAGGCGGTTCGCCACCACGGGGCAGGTGCTGGATCTGCTGTTCCACAGGTGTGCCTCACCTCCAAGCCAGGGGACCCATCACCTCCTGAGTGGGTGTTGGGAATTTGGTGCACCTGGCCGCGCCCCAGGGTGCTCTATGGCAACTGGACTGCGCTGAGCACACAGCTCAGATGCTGCAGTCCTAGACCAAGTGGGCTTAAACAGCAGACCACCTTCCCCAGGTCCGGTGCTGTGTCTTGTAATCAGCCTGTAATGTGGGGCTTGATGTCCCCAGGGAATGAGCTGTGTGCCTGGGGCCTCACCTTCCTAGGTTCCTGGCTACACTAATCCAGAGTAGTGACCCCTAGGGGCAAACAATGCCGCCCATATAGTTACACGTCTGGGCAGGAGCTGGCTGGCGCTTTCACTGCACAAATGTGCGCAATGCACCTACTATGTGCAGGCCCCTTTCCCGACACTTCTCTGCCATTCAGGCAGCAGCACAGACAAAGCATTCAGCCTCCCCTGAGTCCCTCCTCCTCCTGGAATCAGATCATGCCCTAGACATCCTGGTAGGTGGGGACACTGCAGACACTGAGTGCTATAAGGTCACACCCTGATGGCTCTTCTAGGTACGAGTTCTTCCACCCCAACAGTGAGGACGACCAGCAGAACAAGAGGTGAATGGGCATGGGGCTAAGAGGGAGGATTTCTGTCTCCAGAGTGGGGTTCATCTGAGCAACTGGGCTTTAATGGGGCAGACAAATCCTGGGGTTACACACCATTCATGGATCCCTGCTAGAGGCTCGGGTCTGAGGTGAATCACGGAAGCTGCTGCCCAGTGCTACAGTGCCCAGAGGGGCGACTGGGGCTGCAGGTCATGAGAAAAGAGGATGCAGAGCTATTGTTGGGATGCTGGGTGTGGGAGGAGCAAAGGGTGCCTGGTGCTCACAGCAGGTGCCCAGTAGGATCCATCCACACACAGCCTCTTCCCAGCCACAGGAACCCACCACATCCTGTATGGAGGCAGCTCAGAAACTGTGGAGCACAGACTGTTCAGCATGGGTCCCTCAACCTGCTCCAGCAGCTCCCAGGCAGGGGACCTCTGCCAGGCAACCCTCCTTCAGGGTCAGTGGCAGACAAGTGAATGGGGAGAGGCCAGGCCCCTGACTCTCCTGTTGGTCTACTCCTAGTGCTCTGAGCTCCTTCCTGGAGACCTGGTTGCGGCAATACCCAGGAGACTTTTGCCAGGGACCAGACCTGGCCTGTGTGAAGCAGCTCATAACCTATGCATTAATCAACCTTCCAAATTCGGAAATTATCTCTGAAGTGTGCAGACTTCTGACCCAACGTGAAACCCACTAAGTAGGATCCGATCCTGAGGGTGAGGAGGCCAGGGTGGATGCCTGTGGGTGGGGCAGTAGGGTTCATCCTGGGCCCCACCTGGACAGGCTCCATAGGCTGTGTGCTGGCCAGGAGAAAAAGAAGAGGCTGACAGCAGAGGTGGACACAAACCCCAGTAGGGATGGGGTGCTGCAGTGGGGCCAGCAGCTGGGGCTTCTCTGGCAGGAAGGGGGCTGCTCTGCCTTGGGAAAGAATCAGGGAAGGATCGTGGTGGAAGTGTGTTTTCTCCTGCATATCTCACGCCACTCTATGGCCTGAACTGCTCCCCAGGAGCACCCCTCAAGGAAGACCAGAAACAGGGAAGGGTGAGGCTGCCACTGCCTTAGCTGCAGCTGCAGGATCTGGGGCTACATGGGCAAGAGCATCCCAGCCTAACCCTGTGTCCCCCTCTGTCCCTTCTCACAGGAGCTGTTCATCTGGCTGCAGGACAGCTCAGGACACCACAACTTGCAGGGATCCAGTTGTCTTATTCCTAGTCCCTTGCCTACAAAACTCATGTGTGTGTGTGTGTGTGTGTGTGTGTGTGTGTGTGTGTGTTTTGGTTTTTTAATCTTCCTTTTGGAATAAAATTGTATTTACATAAACTTATTTAATAAAATGTGATTGTAATAAAATCAAAGTGCTCCTTACTTAAAAATACACCTTCAGGACATTAAATCTTCCCTCTGTGGCACACACCCCATTGCACTGTCTAGATGCAGGACGGAGGCATAAGCAGTACCCCTGGGTGCTGTGGGCAAGACACAGATATCATGTGCAGAAGATGCCCTGGTGTGATGGGGAGAGGAAAATACTGAGAGGGACAGAGAGATGGTTAAAGGACATGTGCCCCACTGGGTCCTCACCCCTGATACCCAGGACTGGATGAGCACTGGGCAGCACACTGTGTCCCTTCTGACCCCCCTCCCCCCGCTCGTGTGTCCCTTCCTGCCTCTGAGGTGGGGCAGCAGTGCACTCCCTAAAGGAGGTAAAGACACACGTAAGGCACTGGCAATGGGAACTGCCTGCCACGCTGGGGCTGAGCAGTGCACCTGCCAGTCACAGTGGACACAAGTAGAACTGAGGCTGCGAGCAAATACTCAGAAGGGATTTAATTCCAGCAAA
>NW_004524654.1:1673865-1681640 GCF_000260255.1 Octodon degus
TGCATTCTCTTAATGAATGGAGGGATTTGTTCTAATGGTGTTTGTAAATAGGATATCATGTCTGCATTTTGTATAACAATTAACCACTAGGAAGAATGTATGCAATGTGTTAATTATTGAAACTGTCCTACCAATTTAATTTGAAACTGTCTCACTGCTATTTGTTTCTCAATAAAATTATGGAAAAAATAGAAATATTCCCAATTTCTTTTTCTGAAGAAAAGGTGAAACACTTACCCTCCAGCTTCTTGTATTGAAAAAACATACTCTCAGCGCTTCTAGGTTTTTACATGTGTGAGTATTAGCCTAATATCACAGTGTCAGAGTCCTCATGCCATTTATGAAGGCAGGAGCTCTATAAGTTAGTCCTGGTTAAGACTGACTGCTAGTGAGGTAAAAGTTGAGAAGAGAACAAAGAATGTTGTTCCTTGAGTTGTGAAATATAAAGGCTGATATTGAGCAAGTATCAGAAATTTTTTGTTTGTAATCCTATTCTTCATTCTTAGTGACCTCCTGCTCTTGGACAGATACATCCATTTAGTTCTTTGACTCCATCTTTCTTCAAAAACAAAGACTTCCCCCAAACAAGTAATAAATAAACAAACTGAATTAAAAGAATGCAATTTTATTTATTTTAAGTAGAGTAAACTAATGCTGAAATAAATAAAGTAACAGAGGTTTCTTGGTGATGATTTAATTAGACACAAAATAGTGGAATCAAACATTTAATAGATGTTCAAATAGAGTAGTTACTATCATAACATATACATTTAACTTAAAAATACTGTTCATTGAAGGGCATGACATAAACCCAAAGAATAATAAATTATTTTTCCAGTAGCAGGTATGCAGCCATCCTGAGAAGATGCTATTTCTCCCTGTGTAAGGCAGGTTTCCACATTTACTTGCTTCTTTCATCTGGAAAGTAATACGACAGGGAGATGCCCTATTGCCCACTGAAGGCTTTGGACATGCAAAAGCAGACATGAATTATAAACAGGGTGGCTTTCTTGAAAATTCAGGATGTGCAGTGGCCCTGTGGATGTTAGTGCTACAACAAACAAGCATACCTTACACTATAATAGAAGAGAAACCGCATAGAGGTACGGTAATAATTCTTGCAAGAAGAGAATCCTCTACCAGGGAAAGCTAGACAGCACCCCAGGATGAAGACACGTGTCCCGTACAGCACAGCAGAGTTATCAACATTCTCTCATCGGTGCTGCTGAAAATTTCAACTAAAGAGGCAATGGACTTCAATAAAATTGTAAATAAAAGTTGAGAGGATAGGTGATCCTCTCAGGAAATAATAGATTCATTCACACTTCGTTGAGGATTATCTAATGTCACATCTAGGCACAAAACCCATTAAGATCTACCCAAACAGAGATCTTGCATTTTAAAATGGTGTCACTTGAACTGCTAGTCCAAGGTGAGGCACTTCCATTAAATCCCGTGCTAAATCACCTTTTGTCAGAAATTTCAGGAAAATACAAAATGAACAAAAGCACCACATGTACTCTAAGAATTATTGTGTATTAAAAATACTGGATTTATTCCTACTTTGGTAATTTAAAATACTACTCTTCCATGAATGTAAAAACAAACCAAACCAAAACAAAATAAAAATCAGCTTTTGGAAACATATTTAGGTTTGTCTGGAATTATATTCTTTACAAAATAGGATAGCTGACATTGTTTCTAATGACTGATCCCAGCAGGATGCCTACAGTTATTTCAGTCAATAGGTAAAAATAGTGTGTTGAAAGGTGGCTCCTTAGGTGATTCTGCAATCAGTTGAGTTCTCTGAGGGTTGCCTGGGCTAGTTTGTGTCATTTTTATAGTTCTTTATTGTTTGTTTAAGGAAGTCTGTGTGAATGAGTGGGCACACATTAGCACCAAATAATGTGTAAAATATTTATAAAATTTTAAGGCCTTTTATATTTGTTAATCTCATGCTGACATGTCTAGGGTTTTTAGTTGAAGTGTTTGCGTGCATCTGCATATATACAACATATACACGTGTGTAGTCTCTGATTAAAACAAGAATAGGAAAATACCAGGAGGCCATCTAAATGTCTAAGACATTATTTTGCCGAATTTTTTTCTCTGCCATCAGTGCTCTTATTTAATCCCAAGTGATTAAAATGACACTTTTGTGATTCCTTTATTTGGCTCAAAGTTTGATTCTTTGTGATTCCTCCAAGTTTGATCCTTTGTGACATTTCTACATCAGACACTGAGAGTCTGTGAACATTTGTTAGAAATGTTTAGTTTGAATGAGGAAAGTAGTTGGTGGTGGCACTGGACACCCAGGGGGTAAGGTAAGCCTTCCCATGAGAGGATGGAGGGTGGTGAATACCACAGAGGGCCTGGAAGTGTGTAGGATCCACTGGGACCATAGTGAGCTCTTTACATTATTCTAATGAGACATAAGTTAAGCACAACAATGAAGTGGATGAAGTTTGCCTCTTATTTTTGTCTTACAAGTATTCTACTCTCACAGGGAGAGAAAAAAGAAGGGAGGCAAATGTAAGTTGCAGAGGGATAATGATTATATTAGTCAGCTTTGGGTTGCTATGACAAAGTGCTTGAGATGATTAACTTAAAAAGAGAACAGGATTATTTTGTTCATGGCTCTGGGGGTCTCAGTCTAATACTGGGCTTTCTAAAATGAGAGACTGGGTATCCTTAGAGCTTGGCAGTACATTCAGGGTCAGCCATACCTAAGTACTAAATGATACCATGAAGTAGAGAGCTGTCTAAGATTCAGAGTACCCTCCCATGTGGCCACATATACCAACACAAATTAGAGAAAAGTCTGGACAGACTAAGAGACAGCTCTCATAGGAGGTTGGATTATTAAACTGGAAGAAATAGGACTGAGATAATTGAAGAATTTGGGGTACATTGTAGAGAGTAATGACTTTCCAGAACATTTGAGTGTCATATAGGTAAATTATGACATCAATAGCAATTTTCAAGGGAACTATACACTTTTGGAAATCTTATCTATGCCTAGGTACTCTAATGGAGAGAATTATTTCATATCACTATTTCAGGAGAAAATTCTAATTCTTTTTCTTTCTTAATGAGTAGAAATAGTCAATCCACATATATGAACTATTTTTCTCCTTAAAATGAGTTGCCGATATATGAAATGAAATGAGAAGCTTCTGTCCATGATGAGTATGTGGTCACTTTGGTGGTTTTTCCCTTTGCACATACAAATTATAAATATTTTTAAAAATAGTACATGCAAAGAAAATACTCTCAGGAATACAGAAAACTTTCATTTTGGGGGGAGGCATCTAATGGACAACTATGCCAGGCCTGTAATGTGGTGTTTTGGGATTGCGTGGATTCTAGGCAAAATGGTGTCCATCTTTTGAATAGACCCATTGATAGAGGACTCTGGCTCCCTATCTTTAATAGCTATGGCTTGGGCATATGGGAGTGGGTGGCATAAAAGTTATTTGAGATGTCACATTATACAAAATAATAATGACTTTTAAAAAGGTGTGAATTGAAATGAAAAGACTGCAACTCTAAAGTTTCAAGACAAGCTATGCTACATAAATAATCAAAATATCATTTGGCTTCAGCTTGAGTACTAATTCTAAACAGCTTACACATTTTCAAGTCAGAATTACAGGAAAAACACTGATAGCTAAATAAACAGGGTGAGTACATGATTAATGTTTTAAAATAGTAAACACTTCACATTTGTAGCATTCCTTTAACATATTAGTTTTGGAGACCATGTTTTCATTCCTGCTTTGCAATCTGTGTTTTGTTTATTTATTCTTTTTATGTTGAATTCCTCTCTTTTAACTTACCTTTTACCTTAATTTACCCTAGAGGGGAAAGTGAAAATGTCTAAAATAAGTGAAAAATCTACAGCAATTAGAAAATTTAAGACTGAGCAATAATCAACTCTAAGAACATAACTGCTTTTTTCGGCAAGATGAATCGTGGGTAATAAAAAGATCCTATTAGCAGCTATTTTCTTTAGACTTTTAAACACTCTTAGAGCTGCATTTTATATTTCTTCTTCTTTTTTTAAATGGCACTGAAAATTGATCCCAGGGGCTTGACCGTTTAGGTAAGCACCGTGCCACTGAGTTACAACCCCAACTCCTTATAAAATTTTTCTTTTATTTCAAGGTACAATCTCATTAATTTACCCATCCTGAAGTTAAACTTGCAAGTCTCCTCCTTTAATCTTTTATATAGCTAGGGTTCCAAGTATTTTTCATCATGTTCCACTGCACATTATATTTCAAATAAACAAACAAGTAAGTGAGTGAGTAAGTAAACAATCATCCAGGAACAGTTACAAACATTTAGCGGATAAGAGAAAGTGTTTTGTTTTGATTTTGCTTCTTATTGTAGGAATGTAAAAATCATGAGGAGCTCAGAGTAGAGATTTTCTCTCACAGACTTTACTAGTCTTTGTCTAGATGTACACATGTTGCATTATAGTATTGGATATAGAGCAAAATCTGAATTTTTTTCTTATGCATTACAGAAAAACATCAAGAAAAACATAATTTCTGTGTAAAAATCAAAAAGAAGATGGTGTAGAAATTATTTAGAGATCATGTTTGAATAAGGTTGGATCTCAGATTCACTGTGACGGCAGATTTTAATCAACTTTTTATACACAGAAAGGCTAAAAAGACCTATGACAAAAGCTTTGTTGGCCTCAGCTGGGCAGATAAACCAAAATGCTAAGCATGAGCACATGTTTAAAAATGTTAGCTGTGCTACCCTATAGGACAAAAACAGTGGTCTTGACAGATTGTTGGAGGAAAGAATCACATCATGGCTACTCAAAATAATTGCTTTAGGCAGAAATTGGGATCACTTCCATGAGCTCAGATGGGTCTATAACACAGATGTAGGTAATTGTTATTCATGGAGAAACTGCAATGTATGGATGGTCCAAATATATATGTTCTCTGTGTATTTCTGGTTCTACTTATTTAGTCATTTGTCTTTTGGAAGCAAGGACAAGTGTACTTTTTTTCTTTCATACCTGGGATTGAACTCAGGACCTTGTGCTTGCCAGGCAGGCACTTATGCCGCTGAGCCCTAATACCAGTACACTCAAATACTGTCCATCGTTCACCATGATCCAAGATTTATTTGGAAAGATAATTTAGAAAATGTGTCCATAATTCACTATTACATCATTTCCCTTTTTCATGTCATGATTCTGTATAAATGAGTTGAATTTTAATCTCAATAGTCCACAGAAAACAAATCCACATTGGCCAGAGATAGATCTATCCTGAGCTTGTCGTGTCAGTTTCCAGCAAAAGCAGTAACCACAAAGGATGTTTGGGTGATAGGCTACTCTTCAGTGGAGCGTCCTTCAGATGCACCTAAAGACTGCTTCAGAAATAACCAGCATGAAAATTACCAAACAGATGCATGGCCTAGTGTCTAGTTTTGGATCTGGTGTTACTGTATTCAGTCCACTAAGCTTATAGCTGCCTCTGCATGCTGCCATATTTGGAGATACCTAGAGATGGTATGAAACAGAACATGCAAAGAAGATTAGCACATTTTTTCCACTAATTATACAAAGGATATTATCCTCTGTGTTGTGTTTAGACAACTTGAAAAGCTCTTATTATGCATGAATTCTAAAATACAGCCTTGGACAAAGAGAATATTGCACAAACTTGGCCTGAAAAACATGCTCAGTCTGCTGAGCAGTTCCTGAGTCCCTGTTTGATGCAAGTGTTCTGGGGACTACAGCAATGAATAATTCCTTGAGGAATTTTCAGTCTAGAGTGAGTACAGAGGTATAATGACAATGCTGTAAAGAATCAGGAAAAATGGAATGAAATAATGGTTATAATGCTGAGGTAAACCATAAGCTCTGTGCGTGCTGGAAAGAATGATTCTAGGAAAAACTCTTCCAGGAAGGTAGATTTTTCAGGATGATAAGATTTGAATATGTATAGGGAAAGAAGAAAAGATATTTAAATCAATTTGGGGGAATATTATGTAGTTGAAATGTGGAAAGAGGAGGGAGGGCATAGTGAAAGACAAATTTGAAAGGTGATTTGTACCAGGTTGTCAAGAAATACTGATATAAACTTAACAAAACACTTTCCTAGACTTATCTGAGCCAGCTACTATTTTAAGTTTTCTACTTAGTCCTCACAGCAACTTTGAGAGCTGTGGGTGGTAATATTGCCCCTATTCTACAGGTGAAAAATTCAAGGGACAGAGAAGTTAATTCAATTTCTAAGACCACACAGCCAGAAGTGCCAGAACTGAGGTTTGTGCCTAGGCTCTTTAGTTCCAGTATCTGTGAATGATGTGTTAAGGTATGAGTCTTAAAACTTTATGTCACATTTTTCATACCACTCAGAATCTTTGACAACTTTTGAAGAAGATAATGGTTTATTATGGTTGACAGCAAGATCATTTTGACAGGAGAATGACAACTGTCATGGTTTGGAATTTTTGCAAGGGGAACAATACAATACAGGATACATTTTATAAGATTATTTTATAATGAATCATCCAAAGAATCATATACAAAGAATGCAAGAAATCTGTGCACACACTAAAGATCAAAGAATCCAGCTGAGGGCCTAGAGCCCAAAATAGTGTCCTGCTTGAGTCCAACTGAAGAACTTGAGCCCATAACAATGCTTCCCATGAGTCCAACAGGAGGCCTAGAGGCAGTGTCTCATGGAAATGTGTTGCACTGAAATGCCCCAAAAATCAGTGGTGAAGGCTAGAAAGTCTATGCCAGTAGCGTGAAGGATCTATGCTAGAAGGATGAGGGATCTGAACTGGAGCCAGGAAGCAGTGCTCAAAGTAAGAACCAGAGCTTCCTTGAAAAGTACCACAGCCATCTTCAGCAACAGTGAGGTTCTAAGCTCCTCTGACCGTGAGGAAAGCTGAGTTCCCATCAGGAAAGCTAACATGACAAGCTTCTACAGGATTCTGAGCTATGCATCATTTTCCCCTTTGGACCCAGGAAGTGATGCTCAAGGTGAGGACCAGAGGTCCCCCCAAATGAACTGCAGCCATTCTTGGTGACAATAAGGTACCAAGATCCTCTGATGGGAACAAACAAGTGCACCAGGAATGCCAGCATAAGGCCCTCCAACAGCATATCCCAAGAGAACCAGCAACTTCCAACAGCTCCTAACAGCTTCTCCAAACAGCTTCCCTAGCACCTCTCTACAGCTTCCCCAGTTCTGCCTCTTGTGCTGCTGACAACAATCCTCAGGTGGGCCTCCACACCCAGCCCTACCATAGATCAGTTCAGCTAGGTGCAACAAGTTGACCACCAGTTGAACATCCACCACAGTGACTATTCAAAAGTCTGAGAACCATCAGATCTTAAGCAGAGCAGAGTTCATATCCATTTAAGCCTGTTTTACCCAAGGCAATATGCTGAATATTTTTGGTACACATGCAGGATTTCCCTAATTTTCATCTTCTGTTAAAAGAGGTCATGTTACAGAAAATAACTGTCACTTGACTTTTGCTGTGTCCCACACTTCAGGGACTTCAGAGACCACTCAGAAGGTCTCTTACAGGTACTTTGGAACAGTCATCTACTAGTCCAGAGCTCTATATTAGAACTGTCTGTAGTGATGGATGTGTTATGAGGCTGGGGATCTGAATTTCTAATTCTAATAATTTTGCTTTAAATAATCTATTTATTTGTTTATTTTTATCTTATTTTATTTTATTTTTATTTTTTTTCCATAATTGTATTGATAAACAAATAGCAA
>NW_004524654.1:1681740-1686522 GCF_000260255.1 Octodon degus
TAAAAACAATTTAAGAAAGGTTGAGAATGTATGTCAGGGTCCTCAAACCAAAACTGTTTCAGAAAGAAGCATAAAACATATCCTGCCTTATTTCTGGGATCTTAACATCGTTCAAGGTATAAATAACTCTTGTTTTTAAAAACCAAAAGCAACCACTTTGGGAAAATTAGAGAAAGAAATTCTTCTCATTTGAGATCGCGCAACTACCACAAAACTGCTGCCTTAGTATGTCAGACTAAACTTGAAATATCCGAGCACTAGTATAAGGAATGGTGGCCTGGGAGTTTCCAAGGGCTGGATTCTCGGGACAACCCTATCTCTTTTTCATCATTTCAGCTTGATCTGCGGGTCTCAACCTCTAAAGCAAGTTCACCTTTTTTAACTTTTTAATCTTCAAAACAAGATAAAAGAATTTACTGTTATTTTTCTTTTATTCTGAAATGTTTCTGGAGTGATTATTCCCATTGTTGATTAAGAGTGCACATTACGTGATGCTGCGTTCTTTGCACCACAGGATGGCTGGTTCCTCAGCACTTACCATGCCGTCACTACGTGCTCCTATGTCAGGATCATTTTACACATTAGACATTTTGCCCTGGGCTGGGGTAGGCCCTCTCACGGGCTTGTCATAGGTGCTAGTTTATAAGAATGCTACAAATTTTAAGTTCCACGTGTGCTGGTTTTCAGCTACAGGAACAATCTGGACACATTTGGGAATGTGTGACTTGTATTCAAGGACTCCCCCTTCACATACCTCCCCCATATGGTCACATACTGGAGTTGGTCCTTCTCTATGTACCCTGTTACTCCAGGGCATATTTTACATCTAAGTATGAACTATTTCAAGCAGTCTATTTTGAAGACCCAAAATCATAGTCCGTGGTTCTGAGGATTTCTCGTTCTTAAGTTAGAGATTCACCTGGTCACCTACATCTCGTCCTGGATGAAGACATCACACCACTGAGCACTGGTACTGTCTGGGGCTTGTCCCTCAGGTCCTCAGTTTTTCCAGGGAGCAAACAGAGATCCTGACCTTTGGCCCACGTCAGACCCAGGAGCCCTGCTAAACAGGAGGATTGCGAGTGAGAAGCCAGCCTTAGCAACTCACTGACAATATCTCTGAAAATAAAATTTAAGACCTGTCTGAGGACCTATTTTACTGCTTCCTCAGTACCATGCCTTTACTCGAGACAAAAGGTGCCAATGAAACCTACCTACAACAAATTGTTCACTGTAGTAAATGCAGTACAGTGAATTATGGCATTTAATCTTGATTGTTGATTTGACTGGATTAAGAGACTCCTGAAATTTTGATGGATTGGGAGATTGCTAATCTTATCTGGGGGTATGCCCCATGCAGTATTATAGAAGCAGAGGTCTACTAGGCAGAGAGTCCTGGCTGGAGGAAGGGAGTCATTGATAGTGACATGGGGATTATATCTGGTCCCAGGACCCTTCCTGTGGGTTCTTCCTTTGCCCTCTGCTCCTGGATGCCATTGAGCAGCTGTCCTCTGCTTCATCCTTCTACCATGACATGTCTGTTTTGCAGCTAGCCTACTATGGATAAAAACCTCAAAACCAGAAGCAAACATAAACCTCTTATTCTTTAGGTTGTGGGTATGAAGTGTTTCACCCCTAAGAGGAAAGCTCTGAGAATGGTAATGTTTCCTTATAATGCCTTATTAACCTTGGGCAGCTCTTCCTGAGTAGCTCTTATGGTCCAGGAACACACACACTGCAATCCAATGGGAGTTGTAGTGACTTTCATATTTGCTACCTTGCACAATACGCACAACATACCACATCAGTGTAATCCATTGTGTTATTGATGAGGACTCTGTTCAGCAGCAGGTAATTCATACTTAGATTTTTCAGGAAGTGGAAAAGTTATGCTCAGATTTAGATTGAGTGGGCATAGGAGATTGATGTCCCACCCAGGGATTGTCCAGCCACCACTGCAGATGACGTCATTCTCAGCACACTGGGTGTCCTCTTCTGACACACACAATGACTTCTGTACCTAGCCATTTCCTTTTGCATAATTCACTGTAAAGCTCAGAGAAATTTGTGGTCCAGCCAATATGTGAAATGCTGAGGCCCATAACGGATTCTTTGGTCCTTCATGGCTGTTTATCTTTTCTCTTTTTTTTTTTTCTGTTCTTTGTTCTCTTCATTCATTCATCTTATGTTGTATCTTATCTGGTGTGGACACACACAGGCATCTTCAGCTCCCTTTTAGGAAACAAAATATATGAGGTATTTGGGGCCTTTCTGCTGAAATTTACATGAAACCAATGAATGTCTCTGCTTTTAGTCTAGCTGCCAGCGTGCGTGAGCATTAGTCTCTAGCTGTGCTTTGTACTTGCAATGCCCCCATGTCTGCTAACTTTGAGCAGGTTTTCTTTTCCTTCTTTCCTTTTATTATTGTCCTTCCCACCCTCCCCTTTGCTGCCATCCCTCCCTCCCTCTTTCACCTGTTCCTTTTCAATGTTGAACCCAGACAGGGCTTTTAGGCCTGAGTGTCTTTTTGGACACTTAATGGCTATTTGTAAATATCCAACTTAAAACATTACCTCAACTGCTGCCATTTTATAACCAGGCTATTTTTCATTGAACTACGTAACTAGCACTCTGATGTAAAATGGAAAGATTTGCAATGGGACATTGTAGCACTTGCCTATAATCTCTGCCCTGTACTTTGGAAATATCATCATTGTTTAGGGGGCCCCAAAGGACCATGAGGACAGAGATGCCTACACATGATCAGGAACAAGTGGCCTGGCTGGCCAGGCTCTCGAGCACCAGCCTCGGGGAGACCCTGCGGTAGTGCCAAGACATTGGTAGATAAGTAGGAAACCCAAAGCCATGCAAGGGGTGGCCCAGGGCTTCCTGCTCCCATCTACATGCGGGAATCCAGGTCAGCTGCTTCAGCAACAAGCTGGACATGGTGTGGCAGCACAATGTTGGGAAGAGCAAGTGCAATCTAAATCTAAGGTGACCAAAGCCTGGAAGAGGACAGACTCCCCCAGGCCTCCTATTTTCTTTTTATATGATCAGAGAAACCTAGTCATTTTAACCATGGTAGCAAGACATGGTGACGCACATCTGTAAGCCTTGCACTCTGTGCAGGTGATGTAAGAAGATTGCAAGTGAGTGTTCAGGCTGCGAAATTCAACAAATTAGCAAATGTCTGTTTCAAAACTATACTGTGCTTAGGACAGATGTGATTCAATGTGAAGGATTCAAGCTGCACTATCTTGGAGAAAGAAAAAAAGAAGAAAGAAAGAAAGAAAGAAAGAAAGAAAGAAAGAAAGAAAGAAAGAAAGAAAGAAAGAAAGAAAGAAAGAGAAAGAAAGAAAGAAAGAAAGAAAGAAAGAAGAAAAAAGAAAGAAAGAGAGAAAGAGAGAGGAAGGAAGATAGGAAGGAAGGAAGGAAGGAAGGAAGGAAGGAAGGAAGGAAGGAAGGAAGGAAGGAAGAAACAAAGAGAAAGGTAGCAAGCAAGCCAGGAAGAGGAGAACACAGTACCGCTGGATCTCTAGGAGCAGCTAGCCTGTGCTCTAGTGCACAATTTGGCCCTTGCTGGTGTTGTCCTCAGTAAAATTGGTGCAAGGCTTGACAGACGACATCAGAAGTAAAGAAGGTGCTGTGAATGGTAGTATATTCTGGGAAGGGCTCTAAATCCTCCAAACTTGTTGCCTAATCCCATGACATGTCCAGCTACAGAGCAGAGCGCATGTGTGCTATAGGCACGACGGGAGCATCCTGTGAGGGAGGAAGTCGCTGTGGAGACTGCTGTGTTGTGCACAGGCAAGTGCTGAGCGGGGCAGGTAGACAGTCGTGCAGCCTGTGCTGAGGCCCTGCCCAAGAAGTGTAGGACTGGCTCTGCTGTGGGCAGCACCCGGCACAGTGTGTCCCTAGAGTCCCTCTCCTTTGAGTGTCAATTCCTGCCTCTGAGGCGAAGCATCGCACCCTCTGCCTGAGGTGAAGACATATGAAATTAGCTGGTGTTCAGAGCTCCCTGCTACCCTGAGACTAAGCTGGGCCAGCTCCCAGTCCCAGTGGACACAGGCAGAACCTAGGATGGAAGCAAATGCTCAGGGGGGATTTAATTCCCAGGGAAGAGTGTGAAAGCCTGCGCAGTTTTCTGACATGAATGCAGAGCTCCCCCACAAACACAAGGTGGAATGGAATCTGCAGAGTGAGACCTGTGGGCACTTCACACAGGTGTTTTGGGGATACCCCAGGCTCCAGCCCACCCAAGTGACCAAGCACTCACACCTTGCCAGCATAATGATGGGATTCACCTTCAAATCATGAAAGGTCCTTAGAGCCTGGGTAAGTTCTCTCCTCACTGAGACAGCAGGGACACAGTGGGGACCATGGAAGGAGCAGTGATAGGACAATGGCTGGTATGATAGTGGGTGATGTGTCGCACTGCCCTGCCTCTTCAGCCCCATGTGCCTCCCCAACCCTGCCAGACCTCTGAGCCACAGCTTCAAATGGGCTGCAGGACATGAAAAACTGTAACCCGCAATGACGCAGAGGAAGTTCTCCGAATTCACCTGCTTTCAGTGCACCTAAACCTCTGGACACCTAGCCCAGAAGAACTTAACCACTTTGATAATGTTTGCCCAGCTGGTAAAGCATATAGAAGCATGCTTTCTAGTCTAAAATCAAATGTGTATTATGAGAAATGCTCCAAAGATGCAAAAGAAAACTAGAAAAGGAGAAAAATGAAATCAAACAAAAAGGGAACAGCTTCCATGGAATGACACAAGAACA
>NW_004524654.1:1695852-1726951 GCF_000260255.1 Octodon degus
AGTTCCGTTATTTGAATATTATAGGTGTGTAAACTCAGCAAAATATTCTACAAGAGTCCAGTAGTCCATAATAGTATTGGGTCTTTTGCTTGATTGGCAATGTCAGAAATTGTTGACCTGAGTCCCCTACAGCTCAACATCACAGCATGGCTTTACTTCTTATATTTTGTTTAATAATCTCTTTAAATGTGGCTCATAGTATAGTATTGGGTAGCCCAGTATAAGGTGGTATTTCCTGGCCCTTCTGCTAATAACCATTCCTCCTGGTGGGTGTTTTCTAAGGAATACTCTTTTCTCTGAGCAGGGCAACTACCACTGCTGTGTCCGCTGGAGACCTAACTTTCTCCATAATATTGCCTCTACCAGGAACAGTGACCTTGTGACATGTCCTCACAAATGCCACACGGGAAGTGAGGAAGATAGATCTCTAATTTCTACCAGGTGTTGCCCAGTTTTGTGTGGAAATTTAGGAAACAAATTCTCTAATCTTTACTTTTAGTTACAACTCCCACACAAGTTCACAGAAGGACAAAATTTCAAATTATTTGATTAATCAATTCTCAATCAATTTGGAGGCTTGTTTGGAACCCTTCTCTTCCTGACTCTCACTTCTTTTGGAATGGGTTTCTTTCGAAGACCTGTATAGTATAAAGCTATATATTTGGGCAACTAAAAATTTTTGGCAAACCAAAGTGTCAATAATGTGCAGTTAGGCAGCCTGATATATGTAAGTTGCCTAATTTTTCTCTCACAATAAAACACCATGCCCAGTAGGCAGATGGAGAAATGCAACCCAAGGTTGAAAATGTGCAAGGCTACCAGCTTACAAGTTGAGCCATAATTCAGATCCTTGTCTGAGTCTCTGTGTCCAGGTTTTTCCCATTTGTAGCAAGCTGCCCATTTGTTAAGAACCTATAGCTAAAAGAGAAGAGATTTACAGTTAGGTGACAAGTTTCAGTACACAATATCTGGTTTAAAGTTAAAGTATATTGAAAGTAAAATGTGTATATTTAAGAATAGCTAGTGAATTTAACACTAGGTGCGTACTTACAAATAATTTTCTTCTCACTGCCATTTGAATTTGGATTTAATGCACAGTTGGCTGTGCATGTTATAGTC
The DNA here is from genome assembly GCF_000260255.1 of Octodon degus. Lineage (NCBI taxonomy): Eukaryota > Metazoa > Chordata > Mammalia > Rodentia > Octodontidae > Octodon > Octodon degus. The sequence continues at coordinate 1,696,972 of NW_004524654.1, forward strand.
AAGGTGCTTGAATACTAGAATGACCACAAGCAAGTCACCTCTTAAACTAGTTGGTAGTCATCAAGGAATTATTCATAATGTCCGATTGCACAAGTGACTTTTGCAGTGTATATATAACTTAAGATGTAAGGCTTTCGGAATGGTCTCTACAGAATTACTGTGGAGATTTTTATAGGATCAACATTGTTATCTGTAACTAAATTTGGAACACAGATGGTTTTATAAAACAATGACTAACACTGGAGGTTTACAGTTAGTCAGCAAAACCAAATGTTACTCTTTCTTCCTAACAGGTACCTATTGTCAAATATTTCAAAACAATGTCTAATATTCTTTTTTTTTTTTTTTTTTGGTGGAACCAGGGATTGAACTCAGGACCCTGTACTTGCCAGGCAAGCCCTTATTCTACTGAGCTATCTCTCCAGCCATAATGCCTAATATTCTGTAGATCTTTGCTTTAACTATTAATATGCTTTCTTCCCGGAGTTAAGAAGCTCAGTAGCAGGGCCGGGGAGATGGCTCAGTGGAATAAGCGCTTCCTTGGCAAGCGCAAGGGCCTGAGTTCTAATCCCCGGTTCCATCAAAAAAAAAAAAAAAAAAAAAAAAAAGAAAATAAAAAAAGAAGCTCAGTACCATTTTATAGCTACAATTTTTTTAAGTAATAGCCATAGGATTTACATTCTATTGCTCGAAACAAAAAGACAAATTTCTGCCATCAAAAATGCTTTTATTTTCTAAGGAAAGCTTTTAGTTACTTCAAGCAATAATGGGCTTGTAAAGTTTGAATCTCAACCAGGAAGATATTGTTTCTAGAAGCCAGAAAAGTTTTGTATCTCTTCTACCAAGGTATGCTGCAGCTGATTCGTTGATCATGTTGCCCATTATTTTGTTCTCTTTATGTTTTCTTACCATTTCTAAATATAGTGGCATTACTAAACAAATATATTTCTAGTGCTTTCTGATAAGTGAGGGCTTTTTAATCCTTTGAAAATTACTAGTGAAACACTTCACACATGATTTCTTACCACAGCACTGATCGATATATATTATCATTGTGTCATTGCATCACTATCTTACCTGGACACTACAGTGCTAACTGATCATAGCAAAATATTCCTTACTATTCAAGTCTTATTTAATATGTGATATATCTTTGGGCATCACTGTTATGTCTTTTATTTGACCTATGAGACAAAATAACCTTTTAATGTCATCTCTCCTATGTGTATTTATTCCATCCAATGGTAGCAAGGCTGGGTGTTCTGCCTTAGCAAATGAGATCTAAGACAAAATTTACATAGACTGCAGTTCTGTCATTCCTTGATATCTTCCCAGCTGAACTCCTGGGCTTCATGCTCATACTTCTAAAGCAAGCAAACTTTAAGCTAATTATGTGCTCGTGTATTCTCCCTTGCAGAATTTTGGCAGGTTGCTTCTGTAAATTATGAAAAATAAATGTGAAATATGCAGATGTCTTTTGTTTGAAGCAGATGTTTGGTCCATCTTGCCAGAATCCAATCAGCTGTTCCCCTGAGATCCTGCCCCCCACAACATTATCCTGGTGCAGCGCAGCAACGTGAAGGGTTGGTCAGAAATAGCACTTTACAGGCCTTTGAAGAAGATTTTGTACTTAGTGGCTTTTGTTAAGGAGAATTCAAAATAGAACTATCCCTGTCCAGCAGAGTTAGATTGTCTCTTGTAAAAGTACTGGATGTACCGTGGTTGCTATCTTGTGGTATTTGATGAAACTGGAAAGAAGTTAGGATCACTGTTGCTGGTGCCCTTCCTGGAAGAAGTAGGCCCAGCCTTCATTCAATTATCTTGTTTAGGGCTAAGAATACTATCTTGAAGATGAGCTCTCTACCTGCTGATTCAGTGAGTCTGCTAAAATGCTATTGCATATATATATATATATATATATATATATATATATATATTCACGTATTTAAGCAAATAACTCTGTAGGCAGTATTAGTAAAGGTTTTGCACCATCACAGGTGTCAATCAGCTTCTGCTCTCATGAGGCCCATTAAATAAAAATAGAAGCCAGTTGTAGGATCCCATAGGCTCCAGGAGGAAAATGCTACAGAGCTGGTCAGTGTTGATTATGTCTGTGTTGGATATCCTAAAGGACCAGTTTAACCTGGAAGGTGGAAATGGCCATTGCCTCCAGGCTATGCTGATAACTAGCATCTAACTTAGAGCAAATTATTTAGCTTTCCTTAGACTCAGTTTTCTCATCACAATACTTTTTTTAAAATGAAACAATGTAAGTCACATACTTAGACACGGTGTCTGTGTCTGGCATATTACTGAGTAAAAAACTGAGTGATCTAGAGCTTGTGCTATCATTTTCCTATTCACTTTCTACAACTTTCCAGTGAGGACCTATCTTATGTATATATGTGTTTATATTTGTATATTCTTTTTTAAAAATTTATTTATTTATTTTTTATATATTAATTTTATTGAGAAAGAAGCAGCAATGCGACAGTTTCAAAACAGGTTAGTAGGGCAGTTACAATAATTAATGCATTGCATATTGTTCTTTGTAGTAGTATATTTGTATCTTCCAATGCACATTCTTATACAGCAAGATGAACACATTTTCCTGCTCTGTTTGTGGCAGAGATGAGGACTCAATCTCTTGCTAGCATTTCCTTCTTCCTTATAAATGTAGTATATAGTGTTATGTGACATTTGCAATATGCTTTAGTTACTTTTTTAATAACTTGATTTTGCCTTAACTTACTTCATGAGTCCCATCTCCAACCCCACTCCTCTCCTTTGGCTCCATCTGAATACTCCAAGTTCTTTAATTGCAAAGTTTCATAATTTTTTCAGGATCTACATGCTATGACTATGATAAAAGATCATGCTTAGCTATGGTGCTATAGGCATGGAGAACCAACGGTGTGCCAGGCATGTAATATTTTGTGTATGAACAAGACAAAAAAGAGCCCTTTTCTGAATTAGGAAATATCTCATAGTCTCTGCAACTAAAGTCACTATTCTTGTTCTTCGAATTCTGTAGTATGGCTTTTGTTTTAGCAACAATATTATATACAATAGATAAATTTTATTTTTATGCCTTCAGAATTTTTGTGTTTTTCAGGGACATTTTATCATATGCATGACTAACACCACTGGTTAAAAGTGAATGGTTTTTAAATTTTTTTTTAAATTTCATGTATTTAGTACAAGGTCTACAGGGTCACACTACACAGATTGGTCTCATAGTGATCCTCCTGTTTTCAGCCTCCCAAATGCTGGGATTATAGGTGTGCACCACCACACCCAGTCTTAATCTCTGTCTCAGAGCACCCTGAGGGCGGGGCTGGCACTGCACACCCTGGATCGAATGTGGCTGCTGCACTCTGCCTAAGTAGGCTCTTTAGTCTGGTGAGCTATTCGGCTGGACCTTAAAAGTGAATATTTTGATCAAATGGTAGATCATTATTTTCTTCCTAAAGTCAAGTAAAAATTGACTCATTATTTTGGCAGTACATAAAAACAAAGTCAGAGAAAGTTTACTTTGCAGAGCATCTTGTTATCTATGCTAAAAAGATTTCTAAACTTATTTTTCTAGATACATAAACAAAGGGAACACAAGGATTAAAATATGATAAAAATAAAATAAATAAAGATAGGGCTGGAGCATCAGAGTTTTCAATATGAAATTAAGGTTATAAAGTCTACCCACTGACAATACTGACTTATGGTATTAAAATAATATTTTCACGTAACTCATGCAAAGCTTAGGTTTATAAAAGTGTATAGACAGTAGTATTTATCTTATATACTATTGTTTTAGTATACAAAGAAAATAGATACATAAGAATTTCATAAACCAAAGGAAATCTTTAAAAAGTAGGTGAAAAAGTTTCAATTTTACAAAGCATATAGCTAGATTTTTATTGCTTTTGAACATGAAAGAAACTTGGGCCTCAAAAGAATTGAGCAATATATTTAAGTAATTAAAAAATACACCAAGATTAACTGTGAGTTTAGATCTTCTGGTTCCAAGCTGAATGTTTTTCCACACTATACTGCTCTGCTTCTCAAATGATTTATGAAAAATTAAGAAGCTGCCTAACAAGACCGCATTAATAAATATAGACTTAATACATAAACATCTGATAAATTTAAGGTAAGTGTAATTAATAAGAGTGGCTTCATGAGAGAGGCTGTAAGTTTTGAAGGAGAGGGAACTGGATTAATTTAGGTACTCTGTTGTCTATTTTAGTTCTCCTAACTTCTGGTTTCTTTTCTAATTTATGTCTAGAATTCAAAGCTACTTTTCCAACTTTGAAGTTATTTTCATTGCATTCTTGCTCTTATTCTCCCTCCTGGATAGAGTCTCATGTTCTGGGGCTCCTCATCTGCAGCCGAGGTGGGAATGTGTATGACAGCACACGTTGGCTTTCCCAGTCACCACTGAAGGGGATTCCTGATAATGAGCCAGAGGTGAACGATATTGTGAATGACCAACCCTTTGAAAAATTTCAATTTCAATTTCTTGGTTCTGTTATTGTAATATTTCTTGAAAAAAAGAAAGTTTAAAAATAGACATATAACATCAATAACAATAATAATATAATATTTCTTCGTAGAGCTACAGCCAACGCTACAGGAAATATATTTTAAAGATATCACTAAAGCATTTATCTATCTTTAACTGCCTCATCAAAGAATATTATTTTTAAAAAGAAGGCTCATAAAGATGTATGAATATATAGACCTATGATTATTCAAAAAAATTGTACAAATCAAAATAAATTTGCCAGAGCAATTTAAAATAATTAACCTTTGACAAACCTTCCTCTCTGGTAATGGAATAGTAACTATATGAATAAAAGATAAGTCATGACATTCAATGAATTACAATATTCATCCCATAAATTACTCGATATAATAGCTCTATAGTCTACGTTTTTATAACACTAAAATGTCCCAAACACTAAAGAACCCATTCATTTCCAGTGTGTGGTTTGCAGATAGGTTGGGTAATTTCTTTTCCTTTCTCCAGATACCCTTCAGTAAAAGTCTTTACTATTTTTTTCTTCTCAGATATACCTTCTGTTAGCCTGACAACTGTTTCTGCAGTACATATACCTGGTAGAATGGGGGGATTATGCTCAAAGCCCTGAAGCGCTCATGAAAATAAATGTTAACCTGATTTGCAAGGAGGTAGGGACTAGCTGTGGACTGGAGCTGTCACCTGGCCAATCACACTTAAAATACAGTGGTCAGTCTCTTGCACAGATTATCGTGCCATTGGGCAAGTTGCTTCTGTGCCCATTTCCTTGAGATAAAAAGGTTTTTCCAGAGTAAACTGAAGCCATCTTTGATTACATATGGATTAACAAAGGCCATAGAGCAAAGGACTGGTGCTTCATAAGTATAATTAAGGGGTGTCATAGGGGCGTACAAGCCTCAGGATGGCCAAAGGGATGTAACATGCTCAATATTGAGTTTTATTTTTATTTTTTAAAGATCATCATTATTTCTTTTTATTTATTTATTTATTTATTATTAATTTTTATTGAAAAACAAATAGCAATGAGACGGTTTCAAAACCAACTCCTAGCACAGTTTCAATAATTCATACATTACATATTGTAGTCTTAGTAGTGGTTATTCATAGTACAAGATGCAGACGTGATATCCTGTCCAAACACTGTTAGTCAAATCTTTCTTCTCATTGAATTAAAAGAAAGTGGCTGTATATCTATTTTAACTATTTTGTATATACAGATACAAAATAGTCCTTCATTTACATCCCCTTTTTTGTTTAGTTTTGTCAGAGAAGGGTCCTCCACTGCCATTTAAATTTTGTAGGTGGGTGAATTCAGCAAAATAATCCAACGTAGTCCAGTAGTCTATAATAGTAGTGGATTATCTGTAGCAATATTGCATTTTAACAAAAAAAGGAAATTTACAACACAAGGGTGTCTCCTGAGGAATGTATGCACTGTTGCCTTTCCATTAAATACAAGATTTACTAAGCATCCAGCAGTGACCAATTAGTTTTTAAAAAAACTCTTCTAAGACACTTATGGAGTCAAATGAACAAAACAGAGTGCAGTACGTGTGCCACCCCAGTGTCTTCTAAGGCACTTACATCACAGAATATGTCTATACTAAAATACCACTTAAAATTTAATTGTTCCTGAGTCATGGTTTGAATTCAGTTTTGTCATAATAAAAAGGACATACTTATTGAGTACTTGCCATGTATCAGTTATTGGCTTCGGTCTTACAAATATAATCATTTTTTTCACAACTCATAAGTTAGGTTCTGTTTTGATTCCTATTGTGCAGAAAGAAGTTGAAGCTTAGTGTCTCTGTGATTGGTCTAATGTAACACTAGCCTTTTAACTCTTACATTGTGATTCCCCTAGGAAGTCTATGCCTTCTGGCTACAAAGCTCAGAACCTCTTCAGGGAAAAGGTTGTCTTTGTTCCCTAAGGCCAGGGTTTGAGTTACAGCTGTAGGTGGTGGCAGTCATAGCTCCAGAGCTGTAGCTTGTTTTAGTTTTCCTTAAGCCCAAGTCACAGGAGCAGAGATAGGTGGGGCTGCTCTTAATTCCAGACCTCCAAGTTGGTCCTGATGCTGTGGAGCTGCTCCTGAACAAATATGTACCAGGCCCACTCAGGTGTTATCCTCAGACAGGATGCTGATTTGAATCAAAACTGTCATTTGTTTTTATCTTTTAAATAAAAGTTTAGATGCATGAAAATAAAGGCTCTGTGGAAGATAAAAGGGACCACTAATTTACAGCCAAAATTATTTCCCTTTAGTTTGGGGAGCTTAGTCGTATCTTGTCTATGTAGGTAGATGTATTTTTTTCTGTTGAACAAATACGGAAGGACTTTGTTTCTCTCCTTGGGTTTTCATTCTCCTCCTCATCCTTCTTCTCCATCTTCTTGAGGTTGTATTTCTGAGACAGGACATTACTATTTAATGGATAGTTGTGAATACAGCTATCTATAAACATCTGATGGAAAGAGTTCTATAAATGTTTCTGAGAGAAACACTGCTCTCACTTAATTATTTTGTATTTTTAGTTGAAGCCCAAAACAAGTTTACCCACATTTGCCCATCAAGTTAGTAGAAGAGTCTAAAGTCTTAGTGCAACATTCATAGATTGTTTTATATCACTATGCCAGGAACTGAATACATTACCCTTACTGTTTACCCCAAACTTATTTCAGGGAAAAAAATCTTAGAATAATGAAAACAAGTTGTATTTTCTTTTCATCTATTGTGCATTTTCATTTTTCCCTACTTTCTTAATTGTTGCCTTCTTACAAATCTATATAGCACTATATTAGGCCTGAAGTAGCAAAAATATCTCAGGCTATAGTGCTAAATGAGTGATTTTTCAATGCAAGGTGACCCAAACTTTTATGAGTTGCTTCTGTTTTACATTTTCTTAGCTAGTTGGGTAGCACCAATAGTGACATTCGTTTCTTTTTTATTTTCATTTATTTATTTGGTACAGGGTCTCACCACTCAGCTTGGACTCAAAGTGATGCTTCTGTTTTCAGTCTCCCTAAGTCTGGGATTACAGGCATGTGCCACCTCATTGGGACTTGGTTGCCAGCTCAGAGCTCCTTGGGGGTGGGGACGGTGTGGCATGTGGGACCAGGGATCAAACCCTGGACCCTAAGCTTGCCCAAGGAATTACTTAGTCCGCTGAGCTATCTCCCAGACCCGACATTCCTACTAAAGTAAATTTTAATCTGTTTTTACTGTGATACAAAGTAAGAAAGACATTTTACACTATAATCCAGCATATATAACATGCACACATATAAAATATGCATCTATGTGCATATATATATATATATATATATATATGACATAACTGAACCATAAAGTTTTATGAAATAATAAAAATTACAAACTTCAAATCAAATATAATTTCATCAATATTTAAGTATACATTGTATCATGCTACTGATTCCATTTTGTTTCATATTTTTCAAAAGCTAAATAAAGCTCAATAATTTAGCCAAAGGAGTTTGTGCAAGTGTTTTAATTCTCTATTTAATTTTCTTACGAAAATCCAGAAAGACAAGGTGTCAGCAGACATTTTTCGGCTTAGCACTTGATCTCAGATTGTGTGATGTGGGCATTCCAAAGCTAAAGGCACTGTGGGAGATCTTCCTCTACCTTTCTTTCACTTCCACATTTCTTGAAGTATAATGATACAAATAATTTCGCTAATGACTCAATATCTCTTATATTTTCATCATATGCATTAAATGCATGTGTAGATCTGTATGTTCCCTTAATCCCTTCCAGTTTCAAAAAGTGTGTGATTCCACAGGATTTTTCATTTGGTACCTGAGCACCTGTGAAAACAGTCTCCTTACACATATTCTTTTCATGTACTAAAGATGTATGGTGTCACAAATGTATTTCTATTGCTCTTGAAGTGTTTCTACAATGTTGACGGATGTAAAAGTGAGTATTATCAAAAGTGAGCACTATCGAATGCTCACTTTTACACTTGCATTCAGATGTTGTTTCAATGAGGCATTTTTATAGAACAATAATATATTGCCACTGCCCTGCTTACATACATTTGATCAATTTCCTAGCTTTCATGGCTCCCAACATATCCACCTTTTTTGTTTTGTTTTGTCAGAGATGGGTGTTTCATTGCAGTTAGAGAAGCTGTATTTGGAGAAGTCTTTATAGGACCTTTTTATACTTGATGCCAGTCTAAAGATTATGAGTAACTGACTTCAATAAATAACCCGATATAGACCCATAGTCCATAATAGTAGAGAGTTATCAATACATCTGACAATTGTCAGAATTTGTTGACTTGAACCTTTTACAGCTCAGCTTATTAATATAGCTTTATTTTTTATACCTTGTGGTTACACTTTTCTGCTGGATGGTTAAGACCAAGTTAGAGCAAGACCTGTATAATTAATTCAGTGCCTAAAGTAAACAAGCTACCTCAGTCCTAAGATAAACATCCTGTCTGGTTAAAGTCAGCTATTAGCCACTAGGAAACCTTATGTCACATGTTACTAACTTTGCAAAAGTATAAATAAAATACCGTTTTGTTGTGAAAACATATATATTTGTATACACAAGATATTTAGGATAGATATACAGCTTTCTCTTAGTTCATTGAGAAGAAAGGTTTGTACTAATATAGTTTAGATAAATACCATGTCTACATCTTGTCCTCTGAGTAACTACTATAAAGACAACAAAATGCAATGCATAATTATTGTAACTGTCCTACTAACCTATTTTGAAACTGTTTCATTGCTTTTTTAAATCTTTTTTTTCCTCATTAAAGTGAATAAAAAAATAAATACATTGCTACTGCTTTTGAAATTCGTCTGGTTTCACACCAAATTCAATAGTTACATATTATATTCTTAAGTGCATTTTAGTTTGGGGAGGCTTTGCCACTGTTGGGCTTCTGGACAAAAGGGAGACAGAGATTCAGCTAGATTTTCATTGTCATATATGCCAACTGTTAATGACTCATTGGTGTAAAGGAATTGTGGAGGCAGTATATTGTGTACATTCACCGGAAACACAGTGGTAGTACTTCTACTAAGTTTAGTAAAAGGAATCCAGGAGCAAAACAAGGCTTTCATTGGTCATGTAGCTCCATTGTCAAAAACATGAGTTGTTTTTATATTTCCCCCATAGATAGCTAGGTCAACATTGAATCCTTGGATTAGTGAAACCAATGAATCTACTGAGGGAGCGCATTTGAAATATGATGCTCATTTGGATTTGATACAGAGCCTAGCAATCTTGGAAGGTTTGGAAAATCTTTCTCCCCAAAGTAACTGGATTCAAGTTTTGTAAAACTGATTTCATATAGGACAAAGTCAGTGTGTTTATTTATAGTGAGATAAGCAACTACCTCATGCTCTGGATTCTTTATGTGAACGTGAGCTGCATATGTCCTCAGCACAAGAAGCCCAACGAAAGCCACCAGGTTGCTTGCTGTGTAGACTCTGAACTCCAGTAAGATAATCTTGTGCACACACATACTACTAGGCCAAGACCATCCATGTGTCCAAAAGAATTGGAATTCTCATAGCTCTTCTTCTTCTAGATAGGAAGTGAATAGAAGAAATAATATCTGTCTGTCAGTGCTGTTATGAAGGTCATAATAATAATAATAGCAGAAATTTGCAGAAATCTACAAAATTCAGAAAAGCACTCCCTCAAAGAATAAAAAAAATAACTATAATCCTTCTAGAAAGAGAATAAAATGTAATTGTTTTAATACAGTATTCTCAGGGGTTGGGGAGATAGCTCAGCGGACTAAGTGCCTGCCTGGCAAGTACAAGGGCCTGAGTTGGATCCCCATTACAGCACTCTGTGTGGGCCCCAGAAGCCTGAGTGTACCATGTCGGCCACCGAAACCAGGTATGGTGGTGCACCTGTAATCCCAGTGCTGGGGAGGCTGAGACAGGAGAATCATTACAAGTCCAAGCCACATAATGAGGACTCATGTCAAATAAAGAAGGAAAGAAAGAAAGAAGAAAGAACGAAAGAAAGAAAGAAAGAAAGAAAGAAAGAAAGAAAGAAGAAAGAAAGAAAGAAAGAAAGAAAGAAAGAAAAGAAGGAAAAAATTTATACATTATTTTCATACTTATTCTTCTCAAATGTGTGACTCAATTTGAAATTCAGTGTCCTAAGAGGGAATGATGGAATTTACAGTAAAAGAAACTCCATCAGCAGACTTTCTATAGAATCTTACCTGACTTACCTGTAAGTTTTTCAAAATTCAATTCTACCTTGTCCATCTAAAATGTTGTTTTCTGTGGAGCAAGGAAACAAAAAAAACAATAGTAATAATGCAGGGAGTGGTATTGTTGTTTGCAGTGTAATTCTTGGTGCTTGCATTTCAGATCTGTAGAACTAGGCTGGGCATGAGGTAGGAGCTGCAGATAGAGGTGGGGTATGGAAAGGAGGACAAGAGAGGTGTTTAGCTTTCATTTGCAAGCGTGATACCCGCTGCTTTGTTTATGGATCTCGTGCTATTCATACAGTCTTTGCAATATTAATTTTTAATTTATGATGCTCATTAGGAGACACTTAAAACAGAACAATTATCATTTATCTTGATATATTATTTACTAGGACTGACCGTCATGGTTAGGGGCCCATGATTAGTGAAAGGGGCATCTAGAAAAGCTTCAAAAACATGATGGGATAAAAGGATTGGAGTTTAGGAAAACAGTTGTCAGAACCTAAAGCCCAAAGTTCTGATGTTAAAGGGAAAACCACACAATCCCTAATCAAGACTCAGGAGGCCCCTCCAAGATAAGCCTGGAATAGGACTTAATGAACCTGCAGGATCATATTAATGAGACTCTGTTAGGCCACCAGCTCATCAATTATTCATCCAGCTGCATTCCTGATATTCGCTATCTTCCTCCTCCTTTTGCGTTGGTGTGATTACTTTTTTAACCCTCCATTTCCTCACCTAGAGTGTAAACAAAGCCTTCTGTTGCATAGTTCACTCTTTTTCTATACAAATACTGTCTCGTCTCAATACCCACTCAAGAGATCAAAGATGATAATAAAAATCTGCCACAGAATCCAAACTTCTGAGAGTGTCAGAGGATCAAGGCCCTCTAACTTTAGGCTTCCCTACAATTCAAGGCCTGTCTTTGTATTGTGCTTCTTGGCATTGGCCTTAATTATAACTACTGTGTATCTATTCCCTCCCTTAGAGTGCCAGTTTCTACAGAATGGCTGATGAATAACAGATACTAAATAAGTAAATGAAGAGATGGATGGATATGGGTTCTCAGGCATGCTTAATATTAAGGTTTACTAATTTATCATCAAAAGGATTATGGAGTAGAGACCTAAGCATTGCCTGTATATTTTAAAAGAAAATGAACAAAATAGAGTTTTGCATTTACAATTCGATTTATACAGGTAAAGATATATCTGCAAGTTAATGCAAAATACTTATGTCAATATGATACTCAGTTCTACTTATATTTATTCATTTTTTCTTTTTAGAAATTAAAATCAGTCATACCATGAACCGAATTCAACTATTTGAGGACAATTCAAAATTGTGATTAATGCAAGTGAGAAGATTTCACTGAGCTTTCTCAATGAAGACCAATGAATTTGTGAGTGAGCTTTGGAGTGGGACAGAGGCTAAATTCATACTAAGCTTATTAGCTGCTATTTTCTCAAAGTCAACAAGGTAATCAGGGAAGCCAGTTTCCTTTCCTCAGGAAGAGAAATATGACTGTGATGCTGACAACAGTCATCATACCATATAAACAGTGAAAAGGGGGTCGGGGAGATGGCTCAGTGGAATAAGCACTTCCCTGGCAAGCTCAAGGGCCTGAGTTCAACCCCCAGTTCTGCAAAAACAAAAACAAAACAAGACAAAAAAACAGTGAAAAGGAATGGCAAGAACTACAAGTATTTTTCATTCACCCTTGGCCAGGCTAGATGACAGTCTACACGCAAGGCAAATTGCCAAGATGAGGCAAAAATAGTGGTTGGTGTGAGGAAATGTTTTGAGATTCTATCTCTTACTGATATCCCCAACTGGTTACAGCTATTCAAATACCAGAAAACAGAGCAAGGATCCAAATTTTCAAAACGAAAAAACAGAAAGAACTCAGAATATGTGGGTTTCACTCTTCAGCTACTTTGGATTTGGTCTGCTCTTGCATATTAACTTTCACCTAATTTTATTTCAGCTTTATGTGGTAAATACAGAATCATTCTTGTGGGCTTTGGAGGATTTTAATTTTGATATTTTGTGTGAACCGTGGGCACTCGGCCCAACTTTGGCCCTCCTGCTGGGAGCAAGAGGATGCTCTAAAAGGTCCAGCATCCATAGGTTCCTTCTGTAGTATCTGCTATCATTGACCTCTTCATCAAAACAGAATGCGTTCTTCTGAAAACATAAATTTAGTTTAGAAATTAGCAATTTTACACAGAAACCATCTTGAGATTATTTAGTTTGACATTTCCCTTTTACAAGTGAATAAAGTCCAAAGAAATGAAATGGGCACCTAGACTCTCACAGCTTGTTTGTGACAATAATTAGGCATTTTGCCCCTAATTTTGTGTCCTACCATCATTTTGCACATGCACTGTGCAAGGCATTATTTTCACATAAAAACTTGAATTTTTTTTGAATGTTGACTATGTCTGAAATTTTGTTAAATTTTTAAAATAATATTTGTCTTATAAATATTGATAGCCATTTATTGAGATTTTTGTCACTGATTAGGTACTTAATCTTGGGTTTAAACAGATAGTCTTCTGCCCTAGAAGTTTATACTCTTAAATCACCATGATGTTGGTAATTTTTGCCTTCCATCTTTTTATCTTCTTTTAGTTTCCAAATGAAAGTGCAAATCTTGTACAGTTCAACCCTAATCTTAGTTTTTTATTTTCAGTGGTGGGCCACAACTGAAAAATGTATCAATAAAGTATCTGTACTGTAGACTCTCAATTTGTTTAATGTTATATTAAAAAATAACATTATAAAATTTGGCTATGACCTCGTAAAAAATTCAAATGTGAAAAAATAATGCAATCTCTCTTGGATTTAAAAATTCATCAGCAGGATTTTAACCTGGACAGAGACAGAAAAAGGAAGTAGGAAAAGTCATTTGCTCTCCACTCTATTTCCTTCAATGAAATTGACAATACGTTTTAGAGGCCTGTTAAAAAATGGATATATTCTAGATGGAATGACCCACTTTACTGATTTTTAGGAGATGACACTTAAGGCTTTATAAAAAAAAAAAAAGAGAGAGGGCCTTGCAATATATCTTAGTATACAGCAAAGTGAGGTTGATTCTGCTTGGTTTTTCTTTTTCTAAATGTTTTATGTTTCTCTGTAGATGAGACTTCACAACCAAAACTGAAAGGAATATATTCACAGTGTATAGTCTATGTATGTATGTGTCTGTTCTTTTACATATATGTACACAGTCAGATGTACATGTTAGCTTAAGTTTTGGCATGACACAAATTTTCTTTTTTTCTGTAAGGGATCTTAAAGTCTAACGAGATCATTTTCCAGTGTCTTCAGAAAAGCCTGAGTTAACCACCTCCACTTTAAACTATAGATTGTCATATTTCCTTAAAATTAATTTTATCTTGGTTATATAGTTATCCAGAGTGTCAAGTCTTTCTTCAAATAAAATACAAAAGTAAGAAAAGAATACAAGAGGAAAAGATATAAAGAAAGAAGATGAGAAGGAAAAATAAGAAACTCTTTTCCTTGAAATCAAGTAGAAGTCATGAAATAATCCACATCCGATTATTCTCCTCGCAGCCCTCATGTCTTTGTCATTTAAGGAGCAATGCTTTTGAGTAAAGTCATGAAATAATCCACATCTACCTGGTAGATGACACAGGATAGGTACTGGAACCCATGACCTGAACCATTACAAAATAAAGTCAGTATGTTACAGATCTGTTTCTGTTTAATATATAAAGGTGTTTTAGCACCAATGATCAAGTCTGTAAAAGTGATTATTTGCAAATTTATTAAATATGGAAATACTTTAGTTGACTCTGTTTATGAACATTCTATATCATGAGAATAATTTTTTCTAGGAATTGTTGTTATTATCTTAAGATTTGGAAGAAATTTAATTTAGAGCATATGGGAAACATTGCTGAACTACAGTGTGGTCTCAGGAGCCAAGGTAAGGAGCTATAATGTCTAATTCCTAACTTACTGAGTACTGGACAGTCCTACCCCCAAAGTGGGCAATTCTGGGTTGATGTGCCTCAAAATGTGAAAGGCCTGGGACTAAGATCCTTATTTCTAAGCTTTAATATTCTGTTTCGTTTACTTACCTTGCATGATAAAGTCTGTCTGAAACACATAGTGTGAGTGAAGGTAGAATGTGACCATTAGATTGTAAGGGCAAATCTTTGTCTAAAGAAATTTAAAATTTCTTTCAGATGAAACACCCTCTTCTTGCTTCAGTTACCAGCACATACACTTGCTAAAGAATGCAATTTGTCAACTCTTATTTTCAGTCACTCACAAGGCATCATATTTGCAAAATGCCATTTGTGATCATTCCCCTCAATATAGGGAAATGTCAAGGCTAAATGTTCACTTAGGTGTTCTCCTCTCAGCCCTCATGTCTTTGTCATTTAAGGAGCAATGCTTTTGAGTAAAGTATTGTTCTTTCCTCTTGATTTTTTTTCCTTACAAAATTCAGTTTTCTGGACAGTTTCTAAAGGGAAAATTAAATCATGAGATGTACCACAGAAGAGGGCATCATGCTACTTTTAATATTAGCCTCTTCTAATCTGGATAAGGTTGTCTAACTTTCCTGATTTTTTGGCCTAGGGAGAACTTTCTCCTTATTTTTAACATATATCTATTTGTCTGGTAGGTCAGTAATTGACTTTGTCCCTTTTTCATTTATTTCCCTGTCTCCTGGTTGTAGCATCTTCTCCCCAGAGTCTCAGGTTAGAAGTTTTCTCTTTTGTGAAACCATGACAGGTGCCTAATTGAATGATGAATGTCCCTTTATTACTTCGTAATTGAACTGCCAGGTTTTTGATTGGTTTGTAGAGAAGCTCCCCCCTCACCAGGCACTGCAGGGGGCTCAGCAGTTGGCAGTCTGGTCCTACACTCCATCTGTCTAATCCCATCTAGCCCCTACTTGCTTTTTTGGGGGGTGGTGGAGAGTTGGGGAATGATGAGGAGGGAAGTCATAATAAATTATGCTAATTCGATGTGGCTCTGACAATGAGAGGATCGTATTGTTCCGTGTATCTTGGGGGTAAATGCTTTAAGACATTTTGTCGTCATGGGTGCCTGGTCTGACAGGCCCACGATGAAGATTAATGGGCCTCACCTGAGTGACAGAACAGGGGATTGTGGGGAAGAGAGGGTCATTTATCATACTCTGACAGATGTCATTCAATCCGACAGCAGCTCTACCGTCACCCAGCTAGCAGTTCCATTTTTCTGCCAGTTAAGCAAGGAGTTTAATAACATCCCAAGAATTAAAACTCATTCTTTGTAGCAGATCTGACAGCTGAAAATAAGAAAATCAATTCTTCACATGTTCTAGCACAGTTAACTGACTGGAGCTTTGACTGTAATTTAGTCTTTGGGTTGCATTTCAAGCAAAGAGATTTTTTTTTTGTAAGACATCATCTATTAAATTTGCCCACAGTGCTAAGTTTGGTGTTGCTATTATTGCAGGTGCAGCAAAGATACAGGAATTTATAACTAATGTCACCTGCATCCCTGCATTCTGAAACACATCCCTGCAATGCCTGGGTCTCTTACTTCGTCCTCATTAACAATGTTTACTGCTTCTCTCTTCATTAATATTGATCCCCACACCAACTGCTAGGAATAATAAGACAGACACTGATTTGAAGCATTTGGTGTCATTAAGCTGTTTATATTTCACATTTTAGGGATTTCAGAAGGTAGAGAAACTAATGTAAGGATGGAGAAGAGTTAAACTTTGAGTATTGGGGTTAACCTGATGCTTGATGTAGTTCTAGTGGGTAAGTGTGGTGGACTGTAAGTCATGGCTATGGATATTCTCCTTGTCTTCAGAAAGCAGAGTTTGTTTTTGTATCTCCACAGACCTAGATTTTGGTGCCTGTTGTTAGTTGTAACCAGTAGAATGTGGCAAAAGTGGTGCTGCAACTTTGAAGGCTGAGGCTTAAAATCTTTACCCTCTCTGTCTTTACTTGTAATGCTATCTACGCACCATGCGATAGGCAGTCTGCCTTGCCTTGAGGAGGCCCAACTAGCTATACAAAGAAAAAGAGGCCATATTTGTGATTCACTAAGGCACCAAATGCACGAGTTGTGTGTTCTGGGATCTTCCAGTCCATTTAAGCTGTGAGCTGAATGGGGCCACACAGAAGCCATCATGAACATTCTAATCCCAGGCAATGATCTATGGAACAGAACAACTTCCTTGCTGAGCATTGCCCAAATTTCTGACCCACAGAATTGTGAGAAAATATGATGATTGTAGTGCAAAACCATTAAGTTTGGTGGTAGTTTGTTATATAGTAACAATGAGTAAAACAGGGAGAAAAAGTGGTATAGTCCAAGAGGGCATGTTTTATAGTTGTTTCCCTAAAATACTAATGTAGGTAAATTTTAGTTTGGGAGACAAAAACTTCAAAAGCTTATTGGTTTGACTACCTTTTCTTCTCTTTTCTTCTTTCTCTTTCTTTCTTTCTTTCTTTCTTTCTTTCTTTCTTTCTTTCTTTCTTTCTTTCTTCCTTCCTTCCTTCCTTTCTTTCTTCCTTCCTTCCTTCCTTCCTTCCTTCCTTCCTTCCTTCCTTTCTTTCTTTCTTTCTTTCTTTCTTTCTTTCTTTCTTTCTTTCTTTCTTTCTTTCTTCTTTCTCTTTTTGGCTGTATTCATAATCCCCTTACCCCATTTCATAACCCTTTTCTGTGGGGTTGACAAAAATCATTGCTCAGTAATTTTCTTAGTTGAAAGAACCTGTATCATTAACTGTAGAGATATTTCCACACTTTTTCGTCCATCTTTTCCATTTGATATAACTGAATTCCAAGAAAGAATATTAAAAAAATAAAGCCCATACTTGCAGTATTTAATTCATAATGTAATGTTGAACATGGTTAATGGGCTGAGATTTCTATATATTGATCAAGTTAGCCAGATTATTACTTAGCTGCACAGGGTAGCATATAGACACAGTACATGGAGATAAATCTTTTTCTGATTTATCTAATTTTATTCTCAATAATAATCAGATTAGCTAAAGACTTTGGTAAAAGAATTCAATGGGGTTTCAAAACTGAAAATTATGCTAAATTTGATAAACTGAAAGTTATCTAGTCTTTTTTAAAAAATGTAGTTAGTACAGGTTCTACAGAGTCTCACTACTCAGATCGGACTCATAATGATCCTCCTGTTTTCAGCCTCCCAAGTAGTGGGATTACAGGCGCACTCCACCATGCTGTCATATTCACTGGCTCAGTGAACCCTGATCCCTGAGTTTGCCTAAATAGGTACTTTACTCCACTGAGCTATCTGGCCAACCCTGTTATCCAGTCTGAAAGAGAGAGATGCCATAGTTCCAACCTTCTGGATTTTTGAGTAATAATATTAGAAAGAATGAAGACAAGGATATATGAAAGAGAACTGTGTGTCTAACTAGAATTTACACAAAGGCACACAGTATATGAACAGTTAGCACGTGTGATGACTGCTTTGGATTACCCAAATCCAAAAATCATGAGTATTTATGGTAGCAGAACATCTGAAGCTTGGGAAGAAGTGAAGAATTATTTAAGGCAGGGTCTTTTTAAAGAAGGTCTTGAGCCTATTGTTAATGTCAAGGAATGGAACAAAATAGAAAATTACCATGTAATTTTATTACAATAATATGCAACAGAATTCTTATAGTTTTAAATAATGTTTTTCCTAAGTAAACATCTTTAAAGTTCAGACTTTGGGCTCTTTATACAATGTCCTTGAAACCAATAAGTATCATTTGCTTAAAATGAGGCTCTTATGAATCAGTATATTGCTGTATGTTAAATCAACTGTGGATGCTTTGCTTTTTTAAGAGGAGTTGAAGAGGTGCCTGCTGGATGCTCACTCCGTCCAGCATGCAGGCGTGGTGTGTGAATGGAACTTCCTCCTACAGGCAGGCCAGGTGTGGAACCCTGCAGCAGAACTCCCTTCATAGAAGCTAGAGGCAAGACCCATCCACCTGATCCAAGAGCAGAACATCTTGCCAGAGTGGCACAGTGGATTCAATGCCAAGGGATGCAGCGGGAAGAAGTGGAGCATAGCAGCCAGACACAAGCCACACCCACCTGAATGAGTTTGAACTTGGTAGATCTGTACCTGGTGCTAAGGTAATAACTGTACCAAAGTTCTACACCAAAAAATCAGAAGACAATGCTATATAAAATGACAAAGAGAAGGAGCAAAATTCATTTTCAGGCCATGAGCCCACCCAGAAGAAATGCAGGAGACAATAGCAAAGAAGAAATTGGAAAGCACACAACTGAAATATCTGAAATAATAGCATCTGAAGTAAAGAAATAACCGCAGAAAGGTATAGAGATAATCGGATCAGAAATAATTTCTGAAGTAAAAAAGAAATGATAACTATAATGAAAGAAGTACTAAGTGCTTCTAAGAAGACACTGATAAAAAAAAGAGGAGAATAGAAAAATGAGGGAATCCTTGAATGAGTAATATAGGAAAGAAATAGAATACATGAAGCAGATTCAAAGTGATATACAGGACATTAAAACCTCAATAACAAGCTGACAAAACCATTTGAATGAAAGTTAAAATAGACTTTCAGACCTTGAAGACACCACTGCAGCTAGTGAAAGGTACAAAAAGGTATTTTAAAAACAACTAGGATGCAGGAAAATGTAATTTAGCATCTGCAAAATGATGCAAAGATGAACAACGTAAGAGTAATAGGCATCAATGAGAAAGAAGGAGTCAATACAAATGAAGTAAAAAGAATATTCTCAGAAGTAATAGCAGAAAACTTCCCAAATATGGGGAAATAATCTGACATTCAGGTAACTTAAGCATATAGAAATCCAAATAATGTCAACCCAATTAAAACCACACCCAGACATATAATAATCAAGATCCCAGAAATTCAGCAGAGGAACAGTATATTAACAGCCACTAGAGAAAAGAAACAGATCACATTTAAAGAAAAACCCATCAGAATAATGACAGATTTCTCTTCACAAACCATCAAGTCAAGAAGAGCATGGAGCAAAGTACTTCAAGTCTTTCAAGAGAACAAATTCAAAACCAGACTCATATATCCTGCAAAACTCTCTTTCAAGTTTAATGGAAAAGTGAAATACTTTCATGACAAAGGACAACTAAATAATTTTCATGACAAGAAAGTCAACCCTATAGACTACTAAAAGAGATTCTAGAAAGGGATCAAAATGACCCCAACTCCATGAATGAAAATGGAAAGAATCTACCAAATAGGGCAAACCATTAAACACAGGAGAAAAAGAGGTATACAAAAGCAGTCTTTCAATTATTCTTTTGTATACAGCAGCAAAATAATTCTATCAGCATGCTATACAAATGGACTTCTCCTGCACCTATGGGTCATGATTCTGTCTGGGTCTACAGGGTGGATATCAAGGAAATAGCAGTAGCTCAGTCCCACAAGTGACACCTGGCCACCAGTAAGCATCATGGGCACTGTCCATGTCCACCACATACTAGAACTTTGTGTGATATCCTATACTCAAACTTACAATTGCTGGTCATATATTTGCCATTCCACTATTTTTAAAATTTTTTAATCTTACTAATTCTTTACTATCATGAAAACTTTTTCTTAGTTGATATATTTGTCTATATTAACCTAATCAAATACTATGTGAGTACTCTGAATTGATCACAGATTTATACATATGATACACTACATTCTGGCCTCAGTTGG
The DNA here is from genome assembly GCF_000260255.1 of Octodon degus. Classification (NCBI taxonomy): domain Eukaryota; kingdom Metazoa; phylum Chordata; class Mammalia; order Rodentia; family Octodontidae; genus Octodon; species Octodon degus. The sequence goes on from NW_004524654.1 coordinate 1,717,453, forward strand.
ACTCACAATGTAATTTTAATATTTGAATATTGTTTTGAAATATTTAATTTAATTTTTAATTAATATTTAATTTTCTGAATGTTCTTTCATTTTAATTTTTGTTTTATGATTTATATTGCTCTTTTTTCCTTTCCTTTTCTTTTTTGTTTTTCTTTATTAATTATATTGAGAAACAAGCAGAAATGAGACAGTTTCAAAACACAATAGTAGGATAGTTACAATAATTAATACATTGCATATTGTTGCCTTCATAGTAGTTATTCATAGTACAAGATGCAGACATGATATCCTGTCCAAAGACTATTGGCACAAATCTAACTTCTCAGTGAATTAAGAAAAAACAGCTGTATATCTATCCTATTTTGTATGTACAGATACAAAATGGTCCTTCATTTATATCCCCCTTTTTCATTTAGTTTTTTCAGAGATGGGTATTCCATTGCCATTTAAATATTGTAGGTGCATGAATTCAGCAAAATAATTCAATATAGTCCAGTAGTCATAGTGGGTTATCCATATGACTGTGCAGACCGCAAAAATCATCTCTGAAATTGCTGGGCTCCAGACATTGCTCCCTGCTCTAGCTGTACTTTCTACCACCCTTTTCCCCCCATAATTGTAATGAGAAACAAATAGCAATGGACAGTTTCAAATCAAATTAGTAGGACAGTTTCATTAATTAACACATTGCATACTGTCTTCCTAGTGGTTATTTGTTGTATAAGATGCAGACATGATATCTTATTTACAAACAATATTAGAACAAATCCCTCTATTCATTGAATTAAGAGAATGTAGCTGTATATCTATCCTAACCACTTTGAATACACAGATACTAAATGGTCATTTATCAGTGTCCCCTTTTTTAGTTCTGTCATTTAAATATTATAGGTGTGTGAACTCAGCAAAATATTCCAAAATAGTCCAGTAGTCCATAATAATATTGGATCTTTCACATGACTGGTAATGTCAGAAGTTGTTGACCTGAGTCCCCTAAGGCTCAACATAACAGCATGGCTTTACTTCTTATATTTCATTTTTATACTTTTCTGCTGGATGGTTAAGATCAAGATAAAGCAAGACCTATGTAACAAGAATTGTAGGTTTTGTATCTGTTAAGCTCAGTCAAATTCCCTCAGGATTTACCCTGAAGCCCTGTACCACAGTTTGTAGATCCTTTGTCAGTGTCAGCCATGTGGGTGAGTCACAGTCATTGCTTGGCCAATGTGCTCTCTGTGAAAGCCTGAGAAAATGTTTTCTCTCCATGTGACTCTCCTTAGGCACATTCTACATCACTGATCACTTTCCTCTTTGGCCCCATAATTTCCTTGATAAAAAAGTGTGGGACACAACTGAGTTACATGATGTTACAGTATAGGTTCTCATATGTCCTGAGTCTTACTTGACCTTGGAAGGATAGAGCCAAAATGTTGGCTTTCCTGTGGTCCTCCTTTTTCTCTAATTTTGGTTTGCAAACTTAGGTTGTTAACCCTCCAGAAGAGAAGCTTATTGTTATAAGCTAGCCTTATAACCATATGACCTAGACTTATAACCATACAACCTAGGCTGTTGAGCTTAACCTCATTGTCTGAATATTGAACATCTTAGGTATAACATGGAACAGGTATTTTTCATCAAGTATTGATATGTTAAACTTTAAGTCCCTACAGAATATGAAGAAAAACTTTAAAAAATTAAAATATATTTAAAAAATAGGAATAAAGAATTATATATGTTTACACGTAAGTTCAGAAATCTAAGCATATACAGCATTGTAGCAGGACAGTCCCACAACATCACTTTTCCTGTCTCCTGCCTTCATAATATTGTTTCTTTGACTTACAATCTACTTATAAGACATATAATATTTTCTCCTAGTAGTAGAAACTTTAAAAAAATGTATTTCCATCTTCCATTGACTTTATTTTAGTTTTTCTTTCTCTTTTACGCACACACACACAGACACACACATCCACACACACCCCCACATGCACATAAATGAAAAAACATGTATATAACCTGACATAAGATTGATACTGGTTTGTGGAAATCTTCAATTACCTTTTAAATAGGTTTGTCTCAAGTAATTACATTTTACACAGTCCTGCATAACTACCATTTTGAGAGCTCTTTATTCTTTATCCAGGCCCATACAGCAACTTCTCTTTCCTCCTGGATTATGTTCTTTTATATTTTCTATATGTTATGTCTAGAAGTATTAGAGCGTTTTAAGTTTATATAACTAAAAAAGTTTTATTTTTAGTTCTCAAAGGAATGTTTGCTAATTATAAAATTCAATGAAGACAGATCTTTTTTTTAACTCCTTTGAATGAATAAGTCTAGTTTCTTGGCTACTTGCTTTTTTTTTTTCCTAATGGGGAATAAGATACTGTTTAATTTTGTTCTTGTCAGCTTTCACAGAGAGCACATTGGTCAAGCAATGGCCGTGACTCATCCACATGGCTGCACTGACAAAGGTTCTACAATCTGAGGTACAGGATCTCAGGACAAATCCTGAGGGCATTTCATTGACCTTCTCAGACCAAAAAGCTACAACTCTTGTTGCATAGGTCCTGCTTTACCTTGGTCTTAACCATCCAGTAGAAAAGTATGAAGACGAAATATAGGAAGTAAAGCCATGCTGTTATGACAAGTTAAGCGGTGGGGGACTCAGGTCAATAATTTCTGACATTGCCAGTTAAACAGAAGACCCAATGCTATTATGGGCTACTGGACTCTTTTAGAATATTTTGCTGAGTTTACACACCTATAATATTCAATAACAGAACTTAGGAAAAATGGGGTACTCCGATGAATGTCCATTTTGTATCTGTGTATTCAAAGTGGTTGGGGTAGACATATAGTTGCATTGTCTTAATGAATAGAATGATTTTTTCTAATGGTGTTTGTAAATAGGATCACAAGTCCGCATCTTGTACAGCAATTAACCACTAAGAAGAATATATGCAGTGTATTATTTGTTGAAACTGTACTTTCGATTTGATTTGAAACTGTCTCATTGCTATCTGTTTATCAATAAAACTGTAGAAAAAAAACAAAAACAAAAACAAAAGAAACCATAATATTGGGAATAAAACATAAGCGTATCGGTAAAAAAAAAAAAAAAGAATAAACAGGAAGGAAAAAAGAGTGGATAACTCATCAATGGAGAAGCAAATCCTTGAGAGCAGGACTCATGAAATCTGAGAGCCTGAGCAGACCTCAAACTTGAAAATGACAAATATGAGTGAAAACCACAAAGGCTCTCATGGCCTTGAGTTTGCTGGGTGGAAGTGAGTAAATGGCCAACCCATCATGAAGATCCAATCAAGCTGACAGCACTGGTGTGACAGTACTTACTTGGTACTATGACATGTAGTTTCCATCCAGGGAAGCTCTAGTCAGAAGAGCAGCATTCCAGTGGGTGGGTCTGATGGGAGGGAGGTGGATTCCATCCGACTTACAGCTGCACCAAAGGCTGACTTTGGCAGCAATTCCTGGGCTATAATTTTATAAACAGTCTTTTCTTTCCAGACTTCCAATGCAAATTTAGACTTCAGTACAGATTCTGTCTCACATCTTTATTTTGTGTCATCACATTCTAATCCGATGACAAACAGTTGGTCTGAGATTTCAGTGTATTACTATATTAGTGCAATTTATGTCCTGTGTGGAAGCTGATGATGTGTAAAGGCCATACAGTACACTTGTCTGGATTCTAACCCGGCACCTAAATGGATAGCATTTAGGATCCGTTGCTCTGAGGATCACTGTGGCACTTTATTTTGAAATCAAATGGCTACTTTGGGGTAGTGGCTGACCACAAGGCCCTGTTGGCAGCAGCATTATTCACATTTCCCAAATGCTGAGCCAAAGCTCTGTATTTCACCTTGGAACGATCACCTTCATAATTTAACATCACATGATGCCCTTTCTGCTTCATAAGGATTTTGGAAATATTATTTTAAAATCTGTACTCTATCTTAAAAATGCAAGACAGATACAATGGAACAAATCCAGCTGAGAAAGACAGGAGATAACCACTTACATGACTCATGAGGGTATCACTGGCTGGCTGAGTAGTTAGTGGCTTAAATTTTCCCTATGCGGTGAGAGAAGTGGAGCTGGTTACAAAGCAATTATCCATGTGCATTCTTATTCCAAGGCTTAGTTGTTTTCAAATATTTTTAAAGAAATTTTTCAAGTTGAAGGCAGTGCAGCCTTCTGCCATATTCTAGAGAAGGTAGAGTTGAAATTGATAAGCTCTAGAAAAATAGAAAGTAAATCAAATTCCATTTTCACAAGCCTGAAGCTCCTCATTTTCAGAACGGACAAGCCATTCAAAAAATAGTGCCAGATCGTTCTTGATTTAAAGGCAATTTCACAAAAAAGACAACTGAGCTTCAAAGCTGTTCTGCTTGGACTGTCTCTGGTTTGGGAGGTTAGATTTGGGCTGGGACACCAGGGTGGAATTTAATGTCTCAGTGACCAAGCCTCACCCTTGACTTCCGGAGTTGGTGTGTGTCTAGGAACATGATGCTGACACGGGCAGCTGCTGAGTTCCTCTGTGCACTTCATGGGTACCCCTCCGAGCTCTTTGTGGCTGGTCCTTTAATACTTCCTGTGTGAACCTCATGTGGCATTCCATGAAACAAATTCTCAGCTAACTCAACTATTTGTATGGCAATTGTGGTTTGTGTCTAGTTGTTCCCCCAAAGCCTTATGCAGTCATGGGGTGGAATTCTAGACTTTGTGATTAATTGACAATCTAGTGATGGGATTATGGGTGTGAGTGTTGCTGGGATTATGGGTGTGAGTGTCACACCCGGCCTGTGGCAGATAGCTTGAATACAATGTAAGGGAGACAGACTTGCTCTCTGTTGCCACTACTCCTCCCATTTGCTCTTCTTATTTTGCTTTATTTTTCACCACCATAACTGCTCCCCTCTGCCACATGCCATTCTGCCTTGGAGCCAGCTGAGTACAACTGAAACCTCCACTAACTGTGAGATAAATAAACCTTTCCTTCCTTCATTTTGGGTGTCAGGTATTTTGTCCCAGCAATGAGGGAAAGGTAATCAACACAGTAGTCTAGTTTATAACTTCATATTTTTTTTCAACAAATATTTTCCAATCATGCTCCTCCTTCTTTGGATGACTGAGTATATGAGGTTGAGAAGAGACTATTTATTAACTTTGACTATTTTAAGACCTCTAAAGGAAGCAGAGTAGATAATTATCCTCTAGTTATGGATCATCCTCAGTTTTTTAAAGATGTTTAATGGGCAGATGTAGACTTTCTGGCCTGTTCCTTTGCTTTAGCATTATTCTTTCTTATTAAAATATAATGTCAACTGAATACCATCATAGGAGGTATGCAATAATAATATATTTTCTAGAAGTAGATATCAATTTTACTATATGATTTGGCTTGTCTTCATAAACATTTTAAAGTTTTCTAAGCTAGAAACACATCCAAGAGAACTAAAACATAAGCCATATAGATAATTTAAATTTTTCTAGTAGCCACATCAAAAAAAAAAAAAGAAATTGAAAGCAAGTTTAACAATATACTATTTTTAACCTACTGTACTTAGACTATAATTTCAACATGTAATCTTGCAAGTAATTACTACTGATACATTTTACATTCATTTATTCGTAGGATGTCTCAGAAGTCCAGTAGCTACCCTCCATCTCAGTTAGGGCCAGCCAATATCTTAAGTATGGAACAACACACGTGGCAAGCAGGTACTGGATCAGTCCACATGGATTTAGGCCAAATACGATCACCTCAGCTGTTTTTGAACTGTGGCTCTAATATTAATGTCCCTCTGTAAGATTTTGAAGTGTTCAGATAAAATACAAACTTTAATGTATGTTGATAATGCCTTATACTCTGTTAATATCTTCTTAGTCCTTTTAGAGTGATTTTTTCATGTAACAAATTAAGTTCTAGTTTGGATTCACTCTGGTAAGAAGTGACTATTACTTAAGTTTGATAAGTTAACTCAAATCTAAGGTTTACATTAAAAAGAAAATAATATTAATATTTGTAGACTGAAAGGGGTGGACTGTAAGTAAGGGTCACTGTCTCTGTTCTATACAGAGGCAGAGAGTTGAGTGCCTTACATTTTGTGGGACACAGCTCTGTGAGACACCATTCTGTGCTGGTAGGAAAGCAGCCACAAAACAGATACCAATGAGTGTGGCCAGACTGAGTCCATTGGCTGTTGTTTGATTACAGGACTAGATCAAGGGCAGTAGACACACACTGCTTGTCCCTTAACCAGTGTTGGCTCCCTGAACATAGCATCCTCGCTGAGCAAAGACAGCCCCAGAATCCTTTGCAGTGCTATAGGCAACCACTGTACATCATTTAGAGTTGACTTAGGCATGGAAACCTACTTTTTGTCAAAGTTAGATGATTTCTAGAGCCACAGTAGTTGGGAGAGTCTGGTTTTTAATACAGATATGAAGTTAAGTATTTGGAGTGGAGAAAAGAATGCAATAAAGTAGTATTACATTGTTATTATGAAGTAGAATAAAGTTTTACAATCAATTTTGTTGTTTGAGGAAGAAAGATGGCTACCTACCTTTGTCCTTGGATAGGCTATAAACTATTCATTAACCCCAAGGTCTGTCCTGCTCTGACCGGAGACATCAAATCTTCTCACCATCACTCAGCATTTAATCTGAAGAGTAGGAGTAGTGACATGTGGCTTAACTAATAAACAATGGATTATTTTTCAACTGTAATGAATGAGCAGGTTTTACAGACTTGTTCCACCTAAAAATTGCTTATTGGGGTGAAAATTGCTCATAGATAACAACATCAACAACTGTAGCAATGGTGAGCAAAGTCATTACTGAACCCTTGAAAGATAGAGCAAAACCATAGACATCACTTCATTTAAGCTCAAAGTTTTACAGATTTAGAAAAAAAGCCTTTACCAATGAAAAGAAAAGATTTTATAGGCAAAAAATTTGAGATGAGGAATTGAAGAGACATATCTAAGATTATTTATCAGAGGATGACTGAGATTTGAGTCCAAATCTCTACATTTAATGCACTTTCTATGTGTACTCTTTTTGTGTGTTTCCATGTTTTCTTGTACCTTCTCCTTGTCAGAAAGCTAAATTTTTCATCTCTTCCTTCACCAAAATTCTTTTTTATAGTGAGTGTCACACCAAGTTCTATCATGTGTTACTCAGTGTCACACTCTGAATGCCACCAACATCCTGCTTAATCATCTTTTATATACAGTGAAGGTCACAGAGAGATGAAGTTCTGTGCCCCAGGTGACATGGTCAGCAAGTGGCTGGACCAGAATGATGATCCAGGACTTTCCACTCCAAGCCCAGTTCTTGTAATTAGTACTCTAGATTTGACATCAAAAGTTACAAAAATAAGTTACAGAAAGTAGTATTTTAAAATTTATTTATTTACTTGGCACAGGGTCTCTCTATGCAGCTCATACTTATAGTGATTCTCCTGTCTCAGCCACCCCAGTGCTGGGATTAGAGTTACGCACTGCCATTCCCAGTTTTGGTGGTCAGCGCAGTGCACCCTGGGTTTTGGGCCAGCACAGCATGTGGTACTTGGGATTGAACTCTAGTCCTTGTGTTTGTCAGCCAGGCACATGGACTGGTTGAGCTATCTCCTTAGCCCACAGAAATTATTTTTAAAGCATTTAGCTCAAGTTTGAACTTGCAGGTAGAAAAAATAGATTGGTAGTAGTTTTAGTGATTCCTTAACCAACCTCTTGAATTGTGGTTGTCCCTATTTCTATTGCTTCTTCTCTCTTTTGCAATGTTTTCTTAAAACAAGGCAATGGCTGAGAGCTAACAATAAAACAGATAAATGGAAAATGAAGCATTAGTATTTAGATTTAGGGGTTGGAAAAGATGTAGAAAACAAATAATAGAACTTCCTCGTCATAGACTAGGAACATCATGCTCCAAATCATTAAAAACCTGGTTATGGCTGAGTCCAACAGAAGTGGTGATGTGAACATAAAGCTTTGTTCTTAAGCCTAAAACACTGAATAGTTGCAGGCAGTGTGTTGAGATAAGACAGAGAGAGAGAGAGAGAGAGAGAGAGAGAGAGAGGTTGAGGTATGTCCTCAGGAATGGTAATTGCTCTGTACTTCTGGCTTGCCCTGTAGCAGACTGTTATAAATATCATGGTTTAGAACTAATTCTAGAGACAGAATAGTAAGGGGATGAAGTGGGCAATGCAGGAAGGCATAGTCAGTGTACATGGAAGTGTTTTTCAGAACTGAAGCTGAAGTCTGAACTCAGGTAGGAGAACATGGTATTTGCTACAGTCCACTTCCTGCTTGGCCTGGAGACACTAATATTCCATGTTATACTTACTCTTTCTCTGAAGTTTCAGAAAGACTTAGGATGAATATGTGTTTATATCTAATCTATATCACTTATTTTTGTATTCTGCTGCAGAAGAATGATAATCATGCAAGATATTCTCTATCTCTCTCTGTGCCTGTCCAGTCTAGATTTCTCTCATTTTCAGACCAATAGTTCCTTGTCTCACAGCAGGACCAAGCCATCTTTCCTGAGGGACATAGCTTTTAGCTCTTTTATCTTTGTTAGGTTTCAGTTGTTTTCATAGCTTTTTCACTCTTTTGCTGATCATAACAGCTCCAAGAAGTCACCTGAAGAATTAGCTTCCTTTCCTCCTGATGAACCTGCTCAATTAGCCAACTGCTATAAAATTGTCCCTTTATGGGATATCCCAATGGAATGAGGCTGTAACTAGCACTTCAGGTGCAGAAGACTTAAAGTGCTGCACATATGGTTGTCACCTCATCCTCTTCTAGGACCCAAGAACTTCTGTCCTAACAGAACCCCAAGTGGTGGAGATTTGGCACACATATTCTATAGGCAGGTAGGGCCTGTGTAGTTTAGCTATTTGGATCTGAACAATCACATGTTGGATATAGATTTTGTACATGTGACCAACCCTCTAGTGTAAAGGGTCTCTTACCTGCAAGTTGTAAAGCCTGAAATAGCACCTCAATAGAACCTTTTAATAGGACATTTCAGTGATTAAACATGTTTACCAGATCCAGCTGATACCATCTATGGCTGAGTCAGAGGCTCTACATTTATATATTCATTTGTTTATTGCTGCACCATTTTTATGAATGATGGTAAGATTTGACCAAGTAGTCATCAAATAAATAATTATCTTGATCTAAATATGTATGTAATTATTGAGAAAACTTTGCTTTGTGTGTTCACTGTAAACATTTTGGGGAGTGGGACAGAGAGGAAAGTAACAATACTTCACATGTCCCTGGCATTTGTTCAGAGTAGCGTTCAGAATGTAATGCCCTTTTGTAAGAAATGTTTTATAATTTTTAAGGTAAATTTAGTGACTCCAGAAGAAGAAGAAGAAGAAGAAGAAGAAGAAGAAGAAGAAGAAGAAGAAGAAGAAGAAGAGGAAGAGGAAGAGGAAGAGGAAGAGGAAGAG
>NW_004524654.1:1728321-1729132 GCF_000260255.1 Octodon degus
AAGAAAGAAGAAGCTATAAGGGACAAACAGAGTTGCAGTTACCCTTTGCAGCTTCACTGCCTTCTGCCACCATAAGCTGTTCTCTGCCGTGTGCCACCTTACCTTGGAGTCAGCCAATTATAAACCTGAGACCTGGACTGAAACCCCAACAAACTGTGAACTAAAAAACTTTTCCCCTGTAAATTTGGGTGTCAGGAATTTTGTCTCAGCAATGAGAAAAGTAATCAAGACAACATGAAAGAGGCTTGTAGGTTTAGTGGAAGAGTTTTTATTTTAAGGGCAACAGGAAATGATTGCAGCAGCATACTTGTGGACTTGGGTATGTGGAGTCATGGTGTGGAAAGAGAGGATTGACTTTGTAGATCATTTTTCTAAAGAATTCTCTGGTTGCTGAATGGAAGAAGCCTCAGACAGTGCCAGAAAGAAGATAAAGTAGACCTGGTTGGGGGTCACTGAGTCGCTCAGATGGAAGCCGATGGCAGCTTGGGACAGGTGAGTAAATCATGTTTCTGTAGCTGTTATTGCTGAGTCATAAGGGAGAGAACAGGCTTGGGTCAGCTGTGAGGCCCATGCTTCGTTTTGATTTTTGTGGCTTCTTTGCTCTTTCACAAGCAAAAGTATCCCTGTGAAGGCACAACTATTGTAGAGAGAACAGTGGAGTATAGGGTCTGTACTCCAATTCTACTTTGAAGTAACTCAGCTGGCACCTGTTCTCATTCTTTTTTTTTTCCAAAGTTTTATTGATAAACAGATAGCAATGAGACAGTTTCAAATCAAATTGGAAGTACAGTTTCAACAAATAATACACTGC
>NW_004524654.1:1730768-1734965 GCF_000260255.1 Octodon degus
TCACATGGGGAGAAGACACTCATTCTTAAGGATTGTCACTGGGACCCAAAACACTGCTTTGTTAAACTCTGTTACCCCCAGATAACACAGTAAACAACTGAAATGAAGGTGACAGAGAAAAGAGAGAAAATACAGTAGTGAAAGAGGGAGAGCTGGCAAGAAACCACTTCGTTTTAGTCTTTTCTCCAGGATCTAAGGACTAAAGTGCCTACTTCTCTTTGGACCCTTTACTTGGACCTCAAACAATGACTCACTAAACACATCAAGATATTTCTCAAATTACTTTTGAGAGTACAATTTAAAATAGGATCTTCATTTTGCTGCAATTAATTTTTTTTCTTTTTAGTTCAGAAAAATACTATATCTTTGCAGCAATTTAAAACTGCACTTATCCAATTTATTCAACTCCAAGCGGTTCTCAGGAGCATTACCTCAACTGGGAGATATACAATCATAATAATTTACATTCTCTCATTTTATCTAATGTGCCTAAACTTGCCAATGTAGAGGAATCATGTTCTTACTAGGAGGGTAAAAAGATCATTGTTTTAGCTCGTGACAGATAGACATCTTTTTTAAAGGAAGAATGAAAGTGCATAAAATATGAGTAAGCACTTATTCACAAAGGCATTTCAGGATATTATAAGCTTTTCTGAAACATGGCTCATTTTGGATTGAGACTGCAAAGGGTATATTGTACTGGAAGGAATACAGCATTAGGAATCAGGAGGACTAGCTCTAATTTTTGCTAATTGTGTGATCTTGTACAAGTCACTGACCTTTTCAGGCTCACATTTTTGGCCTCTGAAAAAAGAAGCTAACCTAATCCTCTGTCTGGTGGAACTTTCTATTACTATTATGAGGAAATTATGCACGTATTACGTACTTCTTTCCCTGGATAACAGTTTTTCTCAGAACTTTTAATATTTGAATACAGGTACACTTAAAAGGACACAGTATTGATAAAACCTATTTGTATCAGAACTACTACAAGACCAAGGGTGATACAAATAGTGCTATTATCTATATTCTAATCAAGAATGTATGAGAGAAAAAATATAAGTGCATTATCAGTAGATAAATATCTCTCCAATATACCAAATTTTTCAATATAAAAATTCCATTAAAACAGAGCAGGCTTTTCTTTCTATATAGACTAAGTAGTTTTCCTTTAGTGTGAATTTTCTCAGCACTAAAAAATCTGTCTTGGTTCAGGAGAAAAAAAATTTTTGTAGCATAATAACATTTTCACCTTTTCAGTTCTTCAAAAATAGTTCATATTTTTATTTTGACTTGTGACTTGGAGAAACTATTATCTTATTTCTCAGTGAAGAAACTTTTTAGTGACTTAATCTTGTAGTCTCTCTCTCCCTTTGGAGACATGGCTCTGTTCCTCTCTGAAAACTCCATCTCTGAGCCTTTGTCTCTTGGCCAAGGGTATAAATCAAAAGCCAGTTCAATTTGGAATTTAGGCCTTTGCCTTAGTTGCTGTAAGAAACAGACTGGTTTATTTATAACTACGGGTGTCCAGGTTTTCATCACCACAGACAGATGGGTGTTTTAGAGCATTCACCTTTAAGATATCCAGAATACAAGCTGTTGATCCTCTGTGGATTGTAAATTTCTAGAGTTGGGCTTCTTGGTTCTTGTCAGCAAGGCAGGTTTTATGATCGCCATTATATTAGCTCTTTTGAAATGCTGGGAAGCTGGGAGCCTCCTTCCTATTAGACAGCCTCGCCTTGACTTTCATACCAATAAAGTTGTTCTTAGACTAGAGTTCATCTTAATAAGCATCATGAGAATTGCACCTGAACTAAGAAATATTTTCCTTCTGTCTGCTCTAAGCTTTAGAATCTCAAGCAGCCTACAACATGCTTTGAATCTAAGACAAGGCTTACAGACTAACAGTTTTTTTTTTTTCTTTTTTTATCACCTTCCATCATGCAGCAAAGCCTCCAGGTGGATTAGGCTGAGTGTGTGAGAAGCTTAGAAGGTAGCAGACATCAAAACTCAGTAAAGGTCATTCTAATAGGGCTATTCACTTTCTGGACACAGATTTCCTCCTAGACTAGTAGAGAATGAGAAAGGAGGACTTGGTATTCCCCCACAGACCTTTGGAATGTGTAAGAGGGAGGGTCCTGCGTGACAGATGTGCACAAGGCCTAAGAATCTAAGCTTCAAAGGGGAAGAATGGAAAAAGGCGTTGGAATACAAATGAGAAAATGTTACTTGAGGAATCTTTCCAAGTCAGATACTCTCAGGATTTCTGGAATGTTAGTCTATTACAGTTTCTCAATAATGAATCTTGTTTATGCCAAAACACAATTTTTTTTTTAATCAGAAAAAAGTGAGAGATCCACATTATGGGTCCATCTGAGGAAGAAAGATTTAGGAAAGCTCTATCTTCTAATAAGTATTAGTGCCTAACACCCTTGCATCACTGGGGTAAAGTAAGTAGTTGAACAGACACAAGATACTTAAATGGGGGAATATAAGCTTTAATAAGTACTGAGAGCCATGATTCATGTTATGGTGGCAAACTGCATGATATGAGAATTGTTTTTAGAGATTTTAATACTCCATGTAGAATGTTGGGTAAGGCTCAGGCTCAGAGGAGCTGAGCAACAGGTCAACTTGTGCCTGTTGCTTCCTGCATCAGTGGTGGGCTACGGGAGTAATGTGGTGAATCCAGCCACTTATCTGACCCAACCCACCATATGAGAGCCAAGATCACACCGATGTGTGGGGGCAATGCAGGTTATATTTTTAAAAAAAGCTCTAACCAATTAGTATCAGATTGCCTAGCATTTCATTCTCCTGAACCCAACTAAGAAATCTGGTCTTCTAAAAGACAGTCCAAATGTCAAGTATAAATAGATTCTCCTTAAAAGTATTTGCCTACATCATTAGCTAGATCTGAACATTTGTGGCCAGATTTCCAGTCCTCTGCTAAATAACTTTTTATCTGAAAATGTCAAAAAGAGAAAGTTAGCATGGGCTTTAAAAATCAAACTACCTCGTTCCATACACCTGAGTCAAGGGTTTTGCTAATCTACTTTCTAAGATTTTTCTTAGATTCCAACCTGAAGAAATTTAATGCCAGGTTGGTGGGAAATTATTGGTGCATTATAAAATTTGCATCTTTTAAATATTGACTTGATGCTCTTATTGTGAGCATTTCCATTTACTTTTTCTGAATAAAAACCTGGTATTTCTGAGGGTTCATAGGACAATTGCCTTTCCAAAGCAAAACAAATTCCATCGCAAACTGGTGAGCTCTTGGAGTGTCTTGGTTAAAAAGGATCTTGCCACTGGGAGTGCTCACTGGAGCTGAGCCAGTTCCCTGGGGAATGTTGGTGTCTGCTACTTGCAGAGCTGGCTGTCAGGTTGGTCCTGTGTGTTTGTAATTAACTACAATGTCTGGATGTTGATGGAGCGCGTCTGGCCAATGGTTCCCCTCCGAAGAAAGGTTTCCTGGCTAGCTCGCTATGTCAGAAATGCCAAGTTGGGAGTTGCCTGGAGACTCCAGAGATGGAGGTTCATTTGGCGGAGCTGTGGTTGTGATGCCAAGTGCTGGGAAAACAGAGCAGAGACCAAACCTGAATGGCAGTCAGTGGGCCACTCCAGGCATTTGGCTCTTCTGCTTTCCCATGTTGTGGTTAATGTTTTAGACCTTAGTTAGTAAACATGTCACTAGAAACTGCTTGTTTATAATCTCTCCTCAATGGTTTTTCCCTCTTTAGGTCAATGAAGATGGCTGGCTTTACAATACATATGAATATGTGTGAATGTGTTTCAGGCTAGACAGACTGGGAGGTTTGTTTTTATGAGCCCTGTCTCTTGTACATAATGTCTATTTCTCATGAGCCAGGTGCATAATATAAATTCTTTACTTTTCTGATCAATTCTGGCTAGCTTTCCTGACTTAAGAAAGCTCTTGAGGGCTGGAAAGAAGGCTCGCCAGACTAAAGCTCCTGCTTAGGCAAGCTTAGGCAAGTGCAGGGACAGGGGCTTAATCCCAGGCACCATATGCCATGCTAACCTTGCCTCCAGGGCAGGCTGAGCCGGCCAGAGTCCAGGCATAGTGGTGCATGCCTGTAAACCCAGTGCTGAAGAGGCAGAAAGAAGGAGGATCACCATGAGTTAGAGCTATGTAGTGAGACCCTACAAGAACAACAACAACAGCAACAACAACAA
>NW_004524654.1:1735420-1739389 GCF_000260255.1 Octodon degus
ATAATAGTAGTGGGTTTTCCATAGGACTGGCAATGTCAGAAGTTGTTGACTTGAGCCTTTTACAGCTCAGCATATTAATATGGCTTTACTTTTTATACTTCATATTTATACTTTTCTGCTGTATCGTTAATATCAAGATGAAGCAAGACCTATGTAACAAGAAATGTAACTTTATATCTGCCAAGGTCAGTCAAATCCCCTCAGGATTTAACCTGAAACCTTGTACCACAGTTTGTAGATCCTTTGTCAGTGTCAGCCATGTGGATGAGTCATGGCCATTGCTTGGCCAACTTGCTCTCTGTGAAAGCCTGAGATAATGTTTTCTCTCCATGTGACTCTCCTTAGGCACACTCTACATCATTGATCACTTTCCTCTGTGGCCCTATAATCTCCTTGATCAGAAAATTTGGGCCACAACTGAGTTACATGATGTTATAATACCAGTTCTCCTAAGTCCTGAGTCCTTACTGACCTGGAAAGGCTAGGGCCAAAATGTTGGCTGTTCTTGCAGCCTTTCTTTTGCTCTGATTTTTGGTCTGCAAACTTAGGTTATTAACCCTCCAAACGAGAAGCTTATTATTATTACCCTACAACATAGGCAGTTGAGCTTAACCTAACTATCTGTCTGAATATCAAACATCTTAGGTATAGCATGGAACATGTATTTTCCATGAAGAATAGATATCTTAAACTTTAAGTCCCGACAGAATATGAAGAAAAAAATTAAAATAATAAAAAAATTTTAAAGTAGAAATAAACAATTACACATTTTTACACAGAAATTTAGAAATCTAACCATATACAGCATTTAACATGACAGTTCAGTGACATTTTTTTCTTGTCTCTTGTTTACATTTGTTACCCTTTTTTTTTAAACAAACATTTATTTGAGAGACAGTATGGCAGTAATTGGTGTGAGACGACAAGCAGTATGTATTTAGAAGACCAGAATGACAGGCACTCTAAGCATGGCCCTAGTATTACACATTGCTATTTTCAGTTGCTTAGTTCACAGATACCAGCATATATAGTTAATCAGGCTGAGAATCCTACCAATTAACTGCTAGTTTCAAAAACCTGCTGAAGATTCTCAGGATCATTGCCTTAACCATCTTGTGCATATAAATGTATGACTTTGCCCTGTCATGTTTCCTAGCTTTTCTCCTTGCCTTCTTTTCATTGTCTAATCCTTAAGTTCTCTTTTAATGAAAGCTCTTAATGAATCAGGGAGAAAGGGAAGGTAAAGAGGAAGTAAAAAATGAATTAAAATGTATAAAGTACTTGTATCAGCTTCCTATAGGAATATAAATGTTAATAATATAAATATGCACTAATAAAAAATAAACAATAAAGTTGTCTTAATAATTCATATACAAAAAGGAAAACTCCAAGATTACATTAATCATCAGAAGGTAATTTGAGAGTTTAGAGCCTGTCAGCACAAACACTTTACTTAGGCAGTAAGCCCACTGACCAAGCTTTAATCCTGGGACAGTTCATGATGGGGCAGTGCAGTGACTGGTACCTGATGCCCACAGTTAATCCTGCTTCAGTAGGCAGTAGAGCCAGTGAGAATTTGTAGTTTATGAATCTAGGTCAATCATGGGTCAAGGCACTGTCCATTTTTTTTTTTTTTTTTTTTTTTTTTTTTTGCCTTCCCTGTCCCTCAGTACTTCTGAGTGAGGCAGATTGTGTTTTGCAGCCAATCAGTAGTGGGCCAGAGCCAGACACTGGATAGGGGAGCCACCTGTCCCATGGGTCTCCAGGTTGAGAGGCAGAGAGGCAGCCTACACAGCCCTCACACTTCTCTGTGAACTGTGTATCTCCACAGAGGGAAAGGAGTGAGAGAAGAGTGCCATGTTTGCAAGCAAGAGCAGCCCAAGCCACATGTGCTGGTATGCACCTGCAATTCCAGCACTTGGCAGGCAGAGATAGGATAATCAAAAGTTTGAGCTCAAGCCGGGCAACTTGGCCACTTACTGAGACCCAGTCTTGAAATGAAAAAGAAGGGTGGCTGTGGCTGGAGCATAGCTCACTGCGAAGGCCCTATGTTCAATCACCAAGACCAAAAAAATTAAGAAATCTCAGGATAAAAGCCAGAAACACCAGAAAGATAGTGACTTCTCCGAGGTCTTCCGAAGCAGCCTTCCCAGCTATTCCTGTGGAAGAGTTAAGGGTACAGAGTAGAAGCAGAAAAAGGAGAACTTTAGCTAGTCAACACTGGCAGGAGGCCAGGGCCTGAGCACTGCAGTTCATTAGCTGCAGGCCCAAGGCAGAAGTGAGGGAAGTGGCTGGGCTCTGTGCATCTCCCAGGCAGCTCAGCATGCCCAGCAGGTACTAGCTACGAAAGAAAATCCATCCAGCACTGCAGCCAGTCAGGGTCTGCCAGGTACCAGGGCACTGTGTGCACTCTGGCCTCCACATGCCACACCCCTAAATAGTCATTTGGACCTTCAAGGCTGAAAATACTTACAAGGAGTAAGTATTTTTCTTACTCCTTTTCTGCAGGATTGGGTCTAACCCAGGCAAAGCCAGGTCTGGGGACTTGAGTAGCTGCCAGGCAGGGCTTGGAAAGAATGCAGGGTTTTAGTTCTGGGTCTTCTTTGTCCTGGAGAGGCAATGTGGGCTCCTGTGCACTTTGGGGCAAGCCCAACACACAGTCCAGGTTGGTCTGTGGCCCCTAAGGCCAGCTCAGACTCTTAGCTTGGCACAGGGTCAGCCATGAGGTGTGGATGCTGGGAATTGGCTGTGGTCCTCACTGAGCCTGGATCTAGCAATGGACAGGAGAGGCTTGTAGTTCTCCCGAAGTCACAGTCCCTGGCCAACACGTGGAAGTTACTGTGTGCCTGGAAGGTTTTACAGAGTCTTTGGATGCAGCCTGGGTTAATAGTGAGAATTAAACTAACGACCCAAGGGTCATTGTGTATTCATGATTGGAATACGTGTTCGAGGGGCTCTCAGCAGATGTCCTTTATTGGGTTCATGTTGACCAACATGATCAGGAGGTAAGGCCAGTGAGCCTCTGGAGTTTCTGGGATGGAAGCTTCTGATTCCCAGTCCAGCTAGATGCCTTGATAAAGTATTACTGCCAATGTGATGATGGTTTAAGACAGAATCTGTATTGGGTGGTATCTGAGGCTTTTAGTATCCCCATCCTACTCTCCCTTATTCCTTTTCAGGTCATTCTCAGAAGATAACAGGTTGTAAGCATGTAACTGGTGCATAAGAACATCCTGGATGCAGGGAGATGTGTGAGATATTCTACTGTTTGAGAAATCAATAGTTTGTCTTTAGCAATGCTTTCTTTATACTCATTGGGTGTTGATACTTTCATTCAGCTATTCAATGATGATATTAAAACTTTCAGAGTGCTTTCACATTTACCCAGAATTCTTAAACTATGGGTGGAGGTGCAGGAAATAGTTTATAAATGGACCTCCAGGGGCCATGAACTCCTAGAAATAGTATTTGTGTGTATGCAGCCAGGCTGAAGGCACATGCCTATAATAATAACACTTTGGAAGGCTGAGACAGGAGGATCACAAATTTTTAGTCCAAGTTGTGTTTCTAGACCCTGTCTCAAAATTTTGAAAAAAAATTTTTACTGAGTTAAACCCCCAATACCACATATATGTGCATATATAAAGAACTTTTGTATACACTTGTGTATAGGAAGGGGAAAAGATAAGGAAGACAATATTTAACCTGTCCAGAAATGGGCTTCAGAGCAATATATAGAATTTGTCATTCATATAACAGCAATATCCACAATGGTCTAATGCAAACAACTGGTCCTATGGCTTACATTCTCAGCTGGATGGTCATCTTGAACAGATTAAGAGCCATTGGAGTGCCTGGACATGGTGGTACATGTCTGCGAATGCAGCACTCAAGAAGTGAGGCAGGAGAATCATTGCAAGTTTGAGACCAGCCTTAGTGGCAAAGTGAGATCAAAGCCAACAGACTCCT
>NW_004524654.1:1744649-1749799 GCF_000260255.1 Octodon degus
TGAACTTGTGCTTCTTCCTTCTCTTGTCTTATCCAGCCAGCTCATACCAAACGTGTATCGTGCATCTTGCATGTGTTGGGCATGAGGCTACATACTGGATATTTAATGGTGAGTGTGACAGACACAGACCTCACAGGTTTCAGTTGGGCAAAGACGACAGCCAGACAAACACTGATTAAGCCGTGAAGCTTAGGCTTTTTGCTCTTTCCGCAGACCTCAAGTGCATCTTTCTGCCTTTGTGATGCCCGCTGCCATGTACAAACAGCCTTCACCAAGCCTTTGGCATCTGCACCTTTCAGTATGACACAGATTGCTTCATGATCATCTGAAATCAGCTGTTTGAAATCCTGCATCACTAAATTATTGATGTGGCTCATGGCTGCAGCAGAGACAGTGGAGTATAAAGGCATGAGGAAAGACATTACACGTCTGGTGGAGGGTTCCTGGATTTACAGGTGAGCCTATTTGTGCCAGGCTATGGTGTATATTTTTAACTTTTGCTATAAAAGAATCTGATGCCTAGAGATCACAAATCAGATACATTACATCCATCATTAAAAACATCTCATAATTTGCCAGAGGAAATCAATCAATGTTTTCCAATATTGGGACTAAAAGAAGAGTTGCATGAAAACAGAAAAATCTCTAGGGGATCCACTTGATTATTAAAGTCCTCTTCTGCTGATGTTGCCTTCTGTTTCTCAGCATGCACTTACAGCATTGTGGGGTGTGCCATATAATCAGCTGTTGGAGGACGAGAAGATTAGGGCTTGGTTTACAGATGGCTCTGCACGCTATGCAGGCACCACCCGCAAGTGGACAGCTGCAGCAATATTGCCCCTTTCTGGGACATCACTGAAGGACAGTGGTGAAGGGAAATCATCACAGTGGGCAGAACTTCGGGCAGTGCACTTGGTAGTGCATTTTGCCTGGAGAAAGAAATGGCCAGATGTGCGACTATATACTGACTCATGGGCTGTGGCCAATGGTTTGGCCAGATGGCCAGGAACTTGGAAGGAGCATGATTGGAAAATTGGTGATAAAGATATTTGGGGAAGAGGTATGTGGATAGACATCTCCATATAGGCAAAGGATATAAAAATATTTGTTTCCCATGTGAACGCTCACCAAAAGGTAACATCAGCAGAAGAGGACTTTAATAATCAAGTGGATAAAATGACTTGGTTTGTGGCTAGTAGCCTACTCCCTTCTTCAGTCACTCCTGTTATTGCCCAGTGGGCCCATGAACAGAGTGGCCATGGTGGCAGGGATGGAGGCTGTGCATGGGCTCAGCAACATGGACTCCCGCTCACCAAGGCTGATCTGGCTACAGCCACTGTTGACTGCCCAATATGCCAGCAACAGAGACCAACACTGAGTTCCCAATATGGCTCCATTCCCAGAGATGATCAGCCTGTGACCAGGTGACAGGTTGATTATATTGGACCCCTTCCATCATGGAAGGGACTGTACTTTGTCCTCAATGGCATAGACACATGTACTGGATATGGATTTGCCTTTGCTGCATGTAATGCTTCTGCCAAAACTACCATCCATGGACTTACAGAAGGCCTAAGCCACCACCATGGAATTCCACACAGCATTGCTTCTGACCAAGAAACATTTTACAGTCAAAGAGGTGAATCAGTGGGCTCATGCTTACACAATTCATTGGTCTTATCATGTTCCTTACCATCTAGAAGCAGCTGGATTGATAGAAAGGTGGAATGGTCTTTTGAAAATGCAGTTACCATGCAATCTAGGTGGCAATAGCTTGCAGGTCTGGGGCAAAATACTTCAGAAGGCTGTATATGCTTTGGATCAGTGCCTTCTGTATGGTATTGTGTCTCCCAAAGCCAAGATTCATGGGTCCAGGAATCAAAGGGTGGGAGTAGGAAGGGTACCACTGACCATTACTCCTAGCGATCCACTAGCAAAATTCTTGCTTCCTGACCCCACTCCTGGTACCATATTCTGTATTAGTCAGGGTTTTACTTAGAGGAACAGATATAATAGAAGGAACAGATATTAACACAAGACATACACTATATAAGGAATTACAAGATTGGCTTACAACAGTCAGCCACAGAGTTAGATGAGGGAACATGTAGAGGGCATCTGCACACTCCAGACTGAAGAATTCAGTCCCAAGGTCTGAAGTTCATTGCTGTGCTCCATGCAAGTCTCTGTTCATCAGCTAATGAGTCTGCCATGGAAAACTGAAGAGTCTGTGATGGATGCTGAAGAGTCTGCGATGGAAGGCGAAGGATCCAAGCCAGAGGCCAAAGTCTGCGCTACAAGCCAGGTGATGAAATCCAAGCAGAAGCAAACACTGAAGTTCCTCTGATGAAGTGGAACATCGACTATTTCCTCAGCCCTTCTATATGGTATCTTTGTGCTGAGTCACTCTGGGGTCAGAACCAATTGTGCTCCAGGGCAGCGCCCCCACCAGCCGGAACTGTGTTGCAGAGTTATCAGGCCAAGTTGACACAGTGTATCAACCACAATGTATCAACCAATACAAAGTATTTCTAGAAATATTGAATCCCAGGAGCTAGAAAACTGTACTGGAGATATTCTTGAAAGATATTTCCTCAAGCAACACTAAAATTGTTTCCAGGGAGTTGTTCATTATTTGATGGAAGTAGTAAGTGTGTTAGTTTGCAGAGGCCAGTGAGTGCTGAATATTATTCCAATTATTGCAAATATGTGCTTCACATGGGCTTCTTTGATCTTTATGTCCACTTCTTCACACACTAGAGCTACCATATATAAGACTGAAGAAAGTGAATTAGAGGTATACAGTAGTAGTCTTTCAGTTATTCTTTTGTATTCAGCAGCAGAATATTTCCATTAGCACACTCTACAAATGGACTTCTCTTCCACCCTATGGGTCATGATTCCACTTGACTCTACAGGGTGGATTTCAAAGAAATAACTGCAGCTCACTTCCACAAGTGACACCTAGCCACCAGTAACTGTCACGGTCATCATGTATGTCCACAACACGCTAGAACTTTGTGCGATATCCTATCCTCAAACTGTTAGAAGTGCTGGTCATTTTCTTGCCATTCCAGTATTTATCTTATGTTTTACTCTTAGTACTTCTTTGCTATCATGAAAACTTTTTCTTAGTTCAATTGTTTTGAAACATTTAATTTTCTGAATATTGCTTAATCTTAATTTTTGTTCTAAGATTTATACTGTATCTTTGACTTACAATTTATTTAAAAGACATTGTATGATATCTTCTCCTAGTATTAGAAACTTTAAAAAGTATATTTCCGGGGAGACGGCTCAGTGGAATAAGTGCTTCCCTGGCAAGCGCAAGGGCCTGAGTTCAATCCCCGATTCCCCTCCCCTCCAAAAAAAAAAAAAAAAGTATATTTCCATTTTCTGTTGACCTAAAAAAAAGAGGTTTGTACCTATGTTATTTGCTTATTATTTCTTACCCATATCTTGTAATATGAGAAACTACTTTGGCAATAACAATACACAATGTACTAACCATTGTTACTCTCCTAAAATCTTGTTTTGAGATTTTGTACCACTGTTTTTATTTTTTTCTTTCTTTAAAATAAAAATAACTGATGTCAATAAAAAAAGAAAGTGAAGAGATGTAACTCAAATCAGATAAAATTTAGCAGACATCAATTGCACTAATAAATAGTTTTATAAAGCAATGTCTTCATCATTCTAACATGGTCTTTCATACTCATGGACATCATTTATTCTAGTATTCTTGTCCATATTTATAGTTGTAGGTAACAAAGACTAGACAACTAGAACAGATTTCCATTCCTCCAATTATCTTTGATTATATTTTTAAATTTTTGGTGTAATATTTCCCCTTCTGCTTTAAGACAGCTAAGAGCAAGCGCTAATAACCATGGGAGTGATAGCCAGGACATAGACTCCATTCTTCACCTAGAGATGATTTAACTTTTTATTATCTATTGTCTCTCTTAGATAATGGACACAAAATAACACATTCCAATCCTTACAGTGGAGAAGAGAATGTTAGGATAATTGAAAGAGAAGGGAGGTACTTCATGCAAGTTCAAAGTAATGTCCAAATGTAATGTGATATGTTAAGTTTAATCTGATATTATACTCTTTGGCAACCATTCTTGTAGCCATTCTCAATTTGGACTGAGCAGTGAGGGAGATGCCTGAGGGCCAGCTGTGGTCTCTTGTTCTTAGTTGAAGATGTGCTCATTCCACTACAGGGTATCATTCTTCTTGTCTTTGGCATCCGGTGTCTGCAGTGCACTGTTTTTGCATTGGCACATGTGCACTTGTCTATGGAGAAATCCTGGTTGGCCTAATTTTCCAGCTCACAGGCATAAAGTTAAACTTAGCAATTATAAGATTATTTCTTCAAAGTTACAATATTCCATGAGTGTACACAGAATTCTCAGGATGTGAAAATTTAAAATGCTTTCACTAAATGTTACTACTGTCTTAATTCTAAAATTATAGTCATTTTCTTTAATGAAAGGACATTGTTGAGAATTAAAGTTTTCAAATCCTCTTAAAATCATTTTCCTTTGATGAAGAAATGCCTATAAACATGCAACTTTGTTTTATTCTTTAAACTACAAGGGGAAACACATAAATCCATATGCTAGAAACAGCAAATGTCAGAAACTCAAAAATTGACCACAGCAGCCTTATTACACTGAATAAAACACACAAATAAATAAAATGTTTCTTCATGTCTCTAAATGAAATGCATTTGCCTTTTGAACACATGGAAATATTTTCAGAGGTCAGAAGCACTCACTTGAGAGTCCAGGCAGCACAAAGGAAAGATTTTTGAACCCAGATCCAGGTCTCAGCTACAAACTTAAATGTGACCATGGTAAACCATTGGGTTCTCTGAATCTCTGTGTACGGGGTACTGGAATGAGAGGAATAGCTTTGATATTTCTTCCAAGTTTAATCTTGGATTTTGAAACCAAGATCAACTCCTTGGTATTTTACTATATTTTTGATTTTATTCATGTTGCTTAGGATCTAGGATGACTTCTTCCCTGCTTTATTCCTTTCCTATCAGTTATTCCTGAGTGCTTATGGTGTGCCTAGCACACTTATTGGGAGGGCAGTAAAGCTGTGACAAAGATAGAAGAAAAGGTCTGTGCCCTCAT
>NW_004524654.1:1751254-1752408 GCF_000260255.1 Octodon degus
TGTAAAATTGGAAGAAAGTAAAAAAAGAAATTAAGAAGAGAAAAATTAAAAACAATAGAAAAAAGAAGATAAAGCAAATTCAGTATTATCTGTTACTTTCTATCGACCAGCAGAAATGCACCATACAGTTGTCCAAACAATCCTGCTTACATATATAGATAAATCTCTTTCCCTCACTCCTCTTGTCCTCAACTCAGTAACTCTTTCCTTTTGAGTAAGTTCATTCCCTTTTCCCAGTATCTATTGTACTTGTCAGATGCCATTTTTCTCTTTCAGGTTCTCACAGTAAGGAGACAATACGATGTTTGTACATATGGGTCTGGTTTATTTTACTTAAGAGTATGTTCTCTAGTTGCATTTATTTACCAACAAAAGATTCAAATTTACCCTGAATAATACTGATAGCTGAATAATACTCCATTGTTTAAAAATATCATATCTTCCTTTTACACTCTTCAGTTGATGGGTATATGGGTTGTTCCCAGGATTTAGCTATAAAAAATTGTGCTGCTATAAACATAGGTGCACATATATCTCTGTGATATGAGGTTTTCAGTTCTTCTGGAAAAATATCCTGGAGGGGAACAGCTGGCCTGAATGAGGCCTCCAATCCTAGCTTCTTAAGGAATCTCCACACTGATTTCTACAGTGGTGGTACCAGTCTGCACTCCCACCAACAGTGGAGAAGGGTTGTTTTTCTCCACAGCCTCTCCAGCATTTGTTATTGGCTGACTTCTTGATGTTAGCCATTCTATTTGGCATGAGATGAAATCTCAGTGTTGGCTTAATTTACATTTCTTGAATGATCAGTGATGTTGAACATTTTCATATATTTATATGCCATTTGTATTTTTTCCTCTGAGAAGTGTATATTCATCTCATGCCCATTTTTGGGTTATGTCTTTGAATTTTGGGGCCTGATTTTAAAAATTCTTTATATGTTCTAAATAGAAGACATTTTTTAGAGGGACAGTTGGCTATAATTTTTTCCCAGTTTGTATGTTTGCTTTTTTTTACTCTGTTGATTTGCTTTGAAGTGCAGAAACTTTTCAGAGTGATGAGATCCAAGTTGTTGATTCTTTGAAATATTTCCCATGCAGTTTGATTTTTGTTCATGAATTTTCTACCTACCTTTTTGTCTTTAAGATTTCTAC
>NW_004524654.1:1768046-1799936 GCF_000260255.1 Octodon degus
ATTCAGGGATTTCATTTTTCATTTCCAATCTGAGTTCCTCTATACCTTTCTGCAGCTGTTTCTTTATTTCAGAAGCCATTGATTCATTGCTTTCAGCTGTTTGTTTCCCAATTTGTTCTATGTTAGTGTCCTCTGCACTTGTTATGGGTGGGCTTGGGGTGTGAAATTGCATTTTGCTCTGTCTTGTTGTCATTTTGTGTAGCATTGTCTTCCACTTTTTGTTGTAGAGCTCTCTTATAACCTTCGCACCTACTGAAGTTCAGGTGGAGATCTACAAATTTTGGATTATCCAGCTGTGTCTGGGTTGGGTCTGGCTGCTGTGCTCAGCTCTTCCTTCTGCAGCCCTTCAGGATGATCCTGTTGTGCTCCTCTGGCAAGATGTTCTGCTCCTGGACTTGCTGGGTGGTTCTGTCCCCTACACTCTCTGCAGGGACTGCAGCTGCAGGGTTTCACCCCAAGCCTGTATGCCAGGCCTGAGCTGAGTCTGGAGGGGACAAGGTGGTTTAGGGGGGAGAGGCAGCTCTCCCATACACTCACCAGGAGTGGGCTAGGACTGGATCCTGGGGTCCCCAGAAGGTGGCAGAAATTCTCACTGCGTGGGCGGGGGGGAGTGTGCTGTGGAGTGTTGGGGGAGGGTCTCAAGGGAGTGGAAGAGGGTCTCACCCATGCTGATCCTGGGCTGGGACTGGTAGGTCCCGCAGGTGCAAGGTAGCAGGAAGCTCTCCCACACACTCACCAGGCCTCAGCTAGGATTGGATCTGGGGGTTCCTAGATCAGGGCAGAAATTACCACTCAGCAGGCGGGGCAGGGGGGTGCTGCAGAGTGGTGAGCGGTGTACCAAGGGGGTGGAAGAGGATATTACCCACGCTGCGTCTGGGCTGGGACCAGCTGGCCCCATTGGCTCAGGGTTCTGGAAGCTCTCCCACACACCGAACTTGTTTATTTTGGTTAAGACAATGCATGAATGAAATAGTAAAAGCAGGTTAATGTTAGTTTTTCCCAGGTGGCTGTATTAGTCCCATTTGGCACTAAATTGTAGCATGATTGTATAAAAGAGATCTCAACACTACAAAATTTTCAAGAATTTCTAGTAGTGAACTTATATGATATTAAGTTTTAACTTAAAATGGAACTTCTTTCACATGGGGAGAAGACACTCTCTCAGGCTTTCACAGAGAGCACATTGGTCAAGCAATGGCCGTGACTCATCCACATGGCTGCACTGACAAAGGTTCTACAATCTGAGGTACAGGATCTCAGGATAAATCCTGAGGGCATTTCACTGACCTTCTCAGACCCAAAAGCTACAACTTTTGTTACACAGGTCCTGCTTTACCTTGGTCTTAACCATCCAGTAGAAAAGTATGAAGACGAAATATAGGAAGTAAAGCCATGCTGTTATGTTGAGCTGTGGGGGACTCAGGTCAATAATTTCTGACGTTGCCAGTTAAACAGAAGACCCAATGCTATTATGGGCTACTGGACTCTATTAGAATATTTTGCTGAGTTTACACACCCATAATATTCAATAACGGAACTTAGAAAAAATGGGGTATACTGATGAATGTCCATTTTGTATCTGTGTATTCAAAGTGGTTAGGATAGATATATAGTTGCATTCTCTTAATGAATAGAATGATTTGTTCTAATGGTGTTTGTAAATAGGATCTCAAGTCCACATCTTGTACAGCAATTAACCACTAAGAAGAATATATGCAGTGTATTATTTGTTGAAACTACTTCTGATTTGATTTGAAACTGTCTCATTGCTATCTGTTTATCAATAAAATTTTGAAAAAAATAGGACTTCTTAACAATGACATCATTGACATAATAGTTCAAATAATCGTCTATTGTGGGATTATACATTTTATTGTAATACTTTAGTACCATCCTTGCCTTCTATTCCTTAGGTGCCATTGGTTGCTCAACCCCTTAATCTCTAATCCCAACTCCATTCATGATAAGAAATGTCATCTCCAGACATTGGTAAATGAGGTTGGAGTGGGGTGGGGTGAGGTGACACATTTATCCAACTAGCAGCAGGATCAAGTTGTGGACACTTCCCAGGAATGTTAATGACAGAAATAACAGAAAGACAAATGGTTAACTAAGTTGGGGAAAAGCAGGAAATCTGTGTGAGTAAACATAAGGCACAGAGGGCCAAAAGAAGCTCAGCTCACTAGCCTCTCAGTCGCATGGCCTTGCGTAATCAGTTGCCGTCTAGCTCTTCCCCATAGGTAGCTATACACCAAATTAAGCAATTTGACCAGTCTTCAGTTTCCCAAATTATTCTTCAGTCTGTGATAAAACCTTCTTCTTGCTTCCTTGGAAATTAGGGGAGGATCAAGTGAGGCTGAAGTTGATTTTTTTTTTCTTTTTGAAATGGGGAGTCCTCCACAATTCATAATACTCTGTGGTTTAGAATTTAAAATCTAAGTCAGGAGTTCTCTTTTTTTAAATAAAAAAAATCTTTCTTTCTTCTTTTTCTTTCTTTGGTACAGTGTCTCCCTATGGAGCTCAGACTCATAGTGATCCTCCTGTCTCAGCCTCCCCAGTGCTGAGTTTGCAGGAGTGCATCACCATGCCCACTTTCTGTGGCTGGCATGGCAGCACAGCATGTGATACCGGGGATTGAACCTGGGTCCTTGCACTTGCCAGGCAGGCACGTAGACCACCAATCTATCTCCCCGGCGTTAGGTCAGTGTTTTTAAGTGACCCCCTCATCCCTGCCTGGAAACACTTGCAATGTCTGCAGAAAATCTTATTGTCATAATTTGGATCATGGAGCACTGTGGGAATCCAGTGGGTAGAGTTCTGGGCTGCTTTGAAGTATTCTACAATATCCTGTCTTCACTTTTATTCTTTGCTTCCTTGTTTGACCTGTTCTCTCTCTATCTTCCCCTCATCTGACAAATCTGTTTCCATTAATTCTCCTTTTTCTCCTCCTCGTTGTCTTATCTATGCTGTTGGTTTATAAACTCACCGAAAATGTTTTGATCATCCTGGACACCTGTAATGATTTTCAGGGTGCCTTGCATGATGAATAGCTCAACAAACACTTTGAATTATTATTAAATTACTTATATGTCTATACATAAAGCAAAACAAACTGTTCTCAGTTCCCATAAAATCCTTGAGATAATTTTTGAAATATATACATACTATGTGGCACATCATCATGTGATGGTGAAACATGCTCATGACAACTTATGAGAAAAGGGAAGCAGAATTTGAGCTCAGCTGCTAACTTTCCTGCCACTACAGAGTTGAGTGATCTCAGTACTTCATGAATCTTTTTTTTAGCACTAAGAATTGAATCCAGTACTTTGACATTCTGCTGCAACCTCAGCCCATTTCTATTTTTTTTTTAATTTTGAGAAAGAGTTTCCCTAAGTCATGCAGGTTCCCAGGTTGGGGTTGAACTTTGTGGCCTCCTGCCTCCCAGACTATTGAGATTACACGTGTGTGCCTGGCACTACATTTGGCAGCCCTGTATCATTCTTGGGCATGTAAAACAAAAGGATGCAGAGGAGATGAATCTCAAGACTATTTCCAATTTCAAAATTCTATCTATTAGCCTTTAAAGGAAATGCATAAAATTGAATTCCTAAGAATTATTTTGAAATCAGTAAATTTGCCAGCCAATAGCTTTCTTAAATTGGCCTAATAAATTGATATGTGCATTTTTATAGGTCAAATTTACAGCATATATATTTTAAGGTATATGCATATTAAGCAAATGCAAATATATATGTATAAGAAATGATTTGGTATATACTTATGCATATTTTTTAACTTCCAATCATATAAACCTGAGAAAATTAGGCTTTCTTCCCATATCAAATGTTTCAGCGGCACTCTTAGTGAGTTAAAAAAAGTTGATCAGGCAAACATGGCCTTTTAACATTTCTTTCATAGATAATGACAATGTAATAAGAGGGAATTTAAGAAACAATCAGAAATTATGTGTTTTCTACTCATGGAACACATGTTAAGTTAACCAGTAAGCTTTGAAGTCATGCGTACCTGATGATTATTTTATGCTATCTTATATTTTAAAATGTTTCCCAAAACCAAGATTTATAGCATTGCAGAACCCCACACTGTTGCAGTGCTGTCTTCAATTCAGCCATTTCGTATTGAAATTTCACACACAATAATTGGCTGACCTTCACAGCTATGGCAGAAACTAATTAAAGCTGTAAGGCTGTGTTAGCAATGCTTTTGTGTAAAATGTGAAGTTTGGTGATAATGAAATATGGGGTGCAGATGTTATTGTCTTAGATAGGCTGTGCCCTTGGTTCACACTAATGAAGAACAGCAATTATTAAACAAAAAGTATTTTTTATCCACTAATTATTTTGTGTTGTATAGTAGAAATAAAAACACAGGGGTAACTCTTCTCCCAGCTTATCCTCAAAGTAATTTTATGGAACTTTACCAGCTGACTTCTATGTCACTAGACATTTAGTTTTTGCTTTTTTTTTTTTCTTTTCTTACTGACCTTAGACCTATGGGAGTCTTAAGCAAGGACCTGGATGAGTTCAGAGAGCAAAGGGTTAAAGGTCAGACTAAAAATGGTCACCATAAAGATTCACCGACAGCTGGAGGATTAAATAAATGAAGTTTTTTTGGAAATAACTTCACACACCAAACAGAGATGTCAGAAATATGATGCCCTTCACAGTGTTGGTGTGTGGTAGACAAAGGTCAGTCCTGCTATGGAAGCTCTACAAGGAGAGAAATAGCACATGCATGAGCTCTGCTTCTTGCTGGTCAGGAGTCTGGGATTTCTATTAGTAGGTCAGTGTGGCTTGGAGGACTTTCATGAGGTCAAAGACAACAAATCACAGCTTTATAACAATTGATAAAAGACATTAAAATAAAGAAAAATCATGTGTTATTAAATCTTTCCTTTTCACACTTCTTTTTGTCTTTCTTCTTATTGACTTTATGATTTTATTTTATTAAACTTGACTTTGGACCACTTGGTCTTCATTAGTAAGGCAGAGTGGAAGAGGCATGAGTTAAATTCAAATTGGTCAATTTCAATATTTGCAGAAGGACATAGAAATGACTAACTTTAGCAATTACTTGTGTAATTTCCTTTGATGTCCATGTCATCTATATGAAGATAGGCATGGAACTGCCCTGGTGTACATTAAGGGACAAGAGGTACTAGCTACTAAACCCTAGCAGTGCAGGGGATGGAAAGGGGCAGAAGAGGCACGGGTCAGATGGACCAGCTAGCTTGCATCAACTCTGTGCAGACTGGGAAATAAAGGTTAGTGAGTGGAGAGGAAGCTTAGTGGCCGTGGAACTTCTACATATGGGCAGAAGTGCAATAGAAGCTAGAAGAGGTGCTTTTACCAAACATTGCACTCCATTTTCTAGACCATTGTATCACTCATCAGTATATTTTGTCTTTAATAACAGAATATTCAGTGTGACTATGAATGAATTTGAGGATACAGCTAGTGATGGCTAGAAAAACTATTATGACTACTTATTTTTGGGAATGGGTAAAATTTCTTTGTTCAAAGAATATCTATATCTATATCTATATATATATATAGATATAGATATATAGATAGATATAGATATAGATATAGACATGGATATAGATATATCCTTCATATATATATGGATGGAGAGAGAGAGAGAGAGAGAGAGAGAGAGAGAGAGAGAGAGAGAGAGTTTTTAAAAATGCATTTGGTTGTTACAGGGTCTCACTATGCAGCTTGGATTCCTAGTGATCCTCTGGCTTTCATCCCCCCCCAGCTTGGGATTACAGGCATGTGCCTCTCTGCTGGGACTCTGTGGCTGGCTCAGCCCTCCCTGGGGATGGGGCTGGCACAGCATGTGGTGCTGGGGATGGAACTGTGGTCCCTGCACTTGCTTAAGCTTTCCTAAGCAGGCTCTTCAGTGTGCTGAGCTATCTCACTGGCCCCAAGAGATTTATTTTAATTTTATTTATTTATTTATTTATTTTTGTACCAAGGATTGAACTCAGGACTTTGTGCTTGCCAGGCATGCACTTAAACTACTGAGCTATCTCCCTGGTCTCTCATTTTAATAAAGTTCAACTGGATGCAAATGAGTGCTGTGTAGAAGCGGAGTAGCCAAAGAAGTAGACTATGCCAATTAATTAGATTATTGTTTTTCACCTCTGAATCAACCAACTTCACTGCTCTGTTTGTTTTAGGCAGAGAAACTAAATGTTTTTATGAAAGAGAATAAAAATATAGTAAAACAAAATTAGGAATGATACAAGATTTCATTAAGCAAGACTATAGGGAATCCCAGCTAAACTGCCCTGGTTTTGATAATGGACGTTTCTCCTTTGCTGATGCTGAATGTTCAAGATTTTCAGGAGAGGACATTTGAGAGACACTGGAGGGGAAACCTCTGGTGCTGGTATGGTCCCTTTTAGCTGCTATGGCATATGGTTCTTGGGGACTCACAAGACACAAGTGACATTCAGCACCAACAAGTGCCATCAGCACCACCCCTGTGTGGCTCTTCCTGGCATTTCATAAGGCAGCTTTACAAAGAGTCCCACCATTATGGCAAACTCTCCACTCAAAACAGAGTAAATTTTAGCCCTTGAGGGAAGGACTCCTTTGTGTCGTCTGCTTCAGCCCTAGATGCGTTGGCTGCTCCTTATCTCTGCTATTTCTGTAATTTTATTGCCCTACCAATAAAACTACTATCCCTAGTAGGTAATCTTTTCTTGTAACTAATTATCTTCTTCATTAAGCATTCCTTGTTCCAGTTGCTGTGTGGTTTCTTTCTCCTCACTGGAACCTAAATGACTCAAAACTCTTCCATCCTTATTACAATCATTTATGAAAAAGTAAACAAATTCCTTTTTTATCATGCATAATTGAGTTAAATATGAAAAGTATGCTGGCTAAGAAGGTACTGGCAACAACAGAAGGATGAGATCATTGATGGAGTCCTCTGCTGTCAGAAAAAATAACTATGAATTACAGATTACAATCCTATGCAATCTTCAGTATAAAGATCAAAGAAGAAAGCTACTGAAACTCGTTTTACTATTTACCAAATAAGGGTATGGCCAGATAGCTCAGCGGATTAAAAGCGCCTGCACAGGCGGATGCAGGAGCCAGGGGTTTGATCCCCAGCATGTCATGCCAGGCCCAGTCCCCAGGGCCTGCTGAGACAGTGATGGAGACTGGGCGTGGTGGTGCATGCCTGTAAACCCAGCTTTTGGGAAGCTGTAAACAGGAAGATCACAATGAGTCCAATCTATGTCGTGAGACCCTGTAGACCCTGTACTAAATACATTAAAAAAATAGAAATACAAATTAGAAATATAGAAAATGTAAAAGATGTTTACACAGGCACATTGTCCCATGGAAAAACTATAAAGTGTTTATTTGGAGATGAAAAAGAATTCCAAGGTTAAGTCTGTTGTGCAGATGCATAAAATATCTGGTTGGAAGTGCTCCTTGTTTATAGTACAGCAGGAAACCTCAGTTTATCCCAATCTCAGAAACTGATTTCGTGTCTTATCAGCATTCATCCAGAATACATTTCTAGTTTGTTTATTCAAGAAAGACTCCATACTCTCATCAAATGGTTTAGACACAAGATCCTAGGCACTGCCCTCTTTTTAAAGCATCATCAGAATTTTCCTCCGCAAATGTACCATTACAGACAAGATAATCAGTAGTGGAGTGGACATAGTGAAACGGTGCAGTGAAAAGACCCCGGTGGGTTCATCTATGGGAGGACATTAAGAGCATGAGAAGCCTGTCCTTCCCCAAGGGTACCAAATCATGTTTTTCCTCACGATCCCCGTATGTGGACTTGTCAATACCAAGAGTAGAATGCTACGATGGTAGAGACCACGCATGATATTGGAATACGGAGATAGCAATTCAGTGAAAAATGAATGAGACTCAATGCTTCTGACCAGGTGTCTTCTCTGATGCGTCTATGCTAGGATTGCCCCTTCGGCTTAGGAAAACTAATGTCAAACTTCTTTTCAAGCCTGGGCCTCAGGGACCCCTAACACTGAGTTGTTGGAGAGAACCACTTTTTTAATTATGGGCTGAGCAAAGTGCTGAAGTGCTGTTAATAAAACATCAGAATATCTTTCTGGTGATTTCTTCTAGACTAGGCTGATTTATGAGTGATGGTTCTTTAGTGTTTCTGCAAAAAAAAAAAAAATAATAATGTCAGGTCTTATTTGTGGTAATCTCATTTGCCCCAGTGAAGAAGCAATTATCACTTTAAGTTGGAAAAAGAATGTGACAATGAAGTGACTTCTGTGAGTGTTATCTGGGATACTGAAGGGAGCATTTTCAATTCTTCTACACACCAGCCTTACTTGCAGGAGTAAATTGCTACTTTTCCTCACTAGTACTATAAACTGTGTTTCTGGATGTCTCAAAAATTAATAGTTCCTGGGGCTTGGGGAGATGGCGCAGTAGAATATGCACTTCCCTGGCAAGCACAAAGATCTGAGTTCAATCCCCTGTTCTAAATAAATAAATTAATTAATTAATTAATTAATAGTTCCTGAGCCAACGCTGGTTTGGTGTCTGCCTGTGGCTATTCTGATTGAGTGGGTCTGGTCAGAAGGGGGCACTTGTAGTTTGGCCACAGGTTGTTTTGATGGAGCTATTCTAGGTACAACCTTCAACGACACAGATTCTACAAAGGCCAAACTGGGTTATGAGATAAAGTCTATAAAAGGCAAAATTGGTGCCTTTTGGAGTTTGAAGGTCATCTTTTGAGTGCTTTGCTCAGCTAATAAAAGTAATGAAGGAAGAGTCGAAATTAAAGGTAGTATGAACAGTGGAGTTTTGGTATAAAACCAAGGGCCGTTTGAGTTCCATGCTGCTTATGTCACATTTTTCATCTTCAGGGAATACCTTGGCTTCCTATGTGCTGTGAATGACACCCTTTGGAGCACGGTGGGATATGGAATTCAGTAGTCCACAGATCAGAAGCACTGCCCGTATGGGTCAGTCCATCTACTTCATTATCTTGGCTCAAGGCAGGGATAGGGGCCCCTGCTGACCAAAGCCAATCTGTGACTGAATGGTTCCGTGACAAAGAGGCTCAGGTTGACGAACAATTGAGGAAAGTTATGATATAACTGCAGTTTGAAGCAGAATAGATTGTGTATCTTTAGTGGACAGTCGAGAATCATGGAATATTCTTAAGAATATATTTATTTCTCCACAGTTAGGATTGATTCATATTCATTTATTTCCACTCTTATGTACTCATTAAAATAATCATGTGAATTTAAGCATTCAGGAATTGTCCTTAGGAGTATAACTTGTGACCATGTAACAGGACAAAGATTATTAGGCCATGTGTGAATCACATACATCATTTCATTTCTACTTTGTTGTCTAGGTCAAATGTCCCCTAAATTATTCAGTTAAATGATAGTGTACTAGTCTTTGTTAATGTGTGTATGTTTGGATATATCTCAGGCTAAATATAGTTTCCAAGTAAAATCAAAATAGTTAAATTTGATCTGTTGTAGGTCACTTATTTAAAACGATTGCTATTTAAAAATATACCTTCAATTATTTTCAAGAGAAAAAGCAAATTACAACACTAATTATACACATCATTTTTAAGAAATGACTTGATATTGAAGATTTTTAAATGCTTTTTAAAGAATACAAGTTAGAATTAAAATGCAAAAAATGCAAGTGATACAGAATTTCACCTAACAAAGTAATATGAATTTCATAGTAGTTGTTGTAATACATGGTGTTGTGTTCTAACCAACTATTCCTGTTACTGGATATATGCATGTGCAATGAAAAAATTTAAATGTAAAAAAGAAATGAAAGAAAAAATTCGTATTTTAAGGCAAAAGAATGCAAGCATAATTTAGGGGTTCTATCTTTTACTATTGAATCATAGGAAAGAGTAGGGGATTTAGTGTGCAAAGTGGTGTCTTTTATCAGGTACAAAAACCCTACAAATAATTCAACTTCAATTTTTAAAAGACAAACACAAAAGGAATTACTAAGCACACATATATAAATGGATTTTATACCTTCTTAAGCAGATCAAAACTTCTCTTGTCAAATTTGCCTCTTGGAGGAGTCTAAGAGTAAGAAATAAAATCTCACAGAAAAAAAAAAAAAGAACCAAATCACAAGTAAGGAGTCACCAAGGTACACACTGTCCAATGACATCAGGCTCAGGAGAGGAAGATAACGCCCAGCCCAGCCCAGCCCATGTGCTAGAGTTCTAGGGAAAGGGATTTGTGAATAGACTGAAATAAAACAAAAATAAAGCCATAAGGATATGTTTTTGCTTGTTTTGTTTTGTGAATCTAGAGAAATACAGCTTGAAAGTATGTGAATGAAATCCCAGACAGCTAGAAGTTATGACAAGCTCAAAGTACATGTACGTGTAAACTCTAAGGCTCAAGTGACAGAGGACTAACTCATGTAACTTTCAAGGAATAAAAAAAAAAATGGGGAGGAACTTGTGCACCATTGGCAACTGAGCCAGTGATCCATGAGGTTGCCAGAGGTGTCATGCTGGCCTCATGCTGGCCTCATGCTGGCCTTTGATGCGTGCTAGTGGCAAAGGCTCAGTAGCAATCACATACTACAAGAAGGTCACAGAAGCACATGTTTTTAGAGAGAGATTATGGCAGGAAATGGTGATCAATTTTATTTGTCTATGTGACTAGCTGAGGGGTTGCCTAAACCACTAGTAAAACATTATTTCTCATTTGGTTGTGAGACATTGCCTGGGAGAGATTATATGTGAATCAGTGGTGAATGGAGAAGATGTCCCACTGGTGTGATGAGGCATCACATGAACCCAAGAGGGTCCAACCAAAGCAAGGAAGAGGGAGCTTTCAATCTCAGTCTCAACCTCAGTCTCAATCTCTTTCAATCTCTCTCTCCTCTCTCTCAATCACTCTCTCTTAGTCTCTCTCTCTCTCTCTCTCCTTCATGAAGGCTGAAAAAGGATGTAACTGTAATGTAAAACTGGTGGGGACAGAGGTATCAAAAGACACCTCTGTCTTTTCTATAGATTTTAACTTCATTTTATCAGATTTCTCTAGTAAGGAAAACTTAAGCTGTACTTGTGAAAGTATAAGGACATATTGTCTGCTCTAAATGAACTTCCACTTTAATAGTTCACACTAAATAATTTCATATAATCAGCACTTTATATTTTAAAGAAGTCATACAGAACATAATAAATTGTTCCGCCATTAAATATAGAAGATGATTTAATTCTGAGTATTGTAGAAATTTATTATTTTCCTTTTGTCTCTTTGAATTATTAATCAAGCAAATTAAGTTAGTCAAGTGGTTCCAAATAGAATGTAACAATTTATTACACACACCAGTGTTAAAAATTATAGAACTAAACTCTCTGCAGTAACTGTATTTCCAATGTCAAATATCTAGATGTTTATATTTTGAAGACTAGCCAAATACTGTACTGCTTAATAGGACTGTAATAGCTATTTTTGTTATGAGTCAATGCTATTTTGACGATTGAATTTAAAAATTCTGTGCATGCATATACATAATTTTCATTTTTTCCTTAAGTGAGATGTGGCATTGGCAATTCTTATCTTTTATTTTCTTCAATGTATGTGGTTGTTCTAGGGTTTTCTGCACAGTTCAGACTCCTAATGGTCCTCTTGTTTTCAGTCTCCCCAGCCCTGGGATTAGAGGCATGGACCACTATGCCCAGACTCTAGCCGGCTCAGCCCGCCCTGGGGGCAGGGTTGGCATGGCATGTAGTGCCAAGGATCAAACCGTGGTCCTTGAGCTTGCCTAGGCTTGCGTAGGTGGGGGCCTTAGTCCACGGAGCTATCTCAACAGCCCAACAATTTTTATCTTGATAGATACTGATATGCATTTTATATCTCATCCTGGGTTCCCCACTTCCATCTTTTCTTTAATTTATTGCAGTTTTATAGCATATGGCAATAAAAATCAAAGAAGGAAATTAACATTATTAATAAATAAATGTACTTACTTTTTTATTTAGTCTTACCTGAGACTTAAAGAAAAACATGTGCTAGCATGTACACAAAAACAACTCCTAATTTTCTCGTGGGTTCATGGGCTCTGACTCGAACTAATCTGGCTTTTTTATTCTTAAAGTTATTGACACCTATATGTCACACAGTGGGTCAGTTCACTCTGAAAGAAAAGAAAAATTTAAAAGGTGTATATGATCCAGCTTCTTGTTATTGCAACAAGAACCTGAGATAAGTCACCTTTAGAGGAAAGGCTTGTTTTAGATCGCAGCTCTGTAGGTTTCAGTGCATAGGTCACTGGCCCTGTCACTTAGGTCTGTGGCAGTGCCATGTGTCATTGCACGAGTGTGTGGTAGAAGGAGAAACCCATTCATCTCATGCTTAGGAACCAAACGAAGAAACAGAAGAGACCGCGGGCATGCAGTCCTCTTTCAAAGTCCACCTTCTATGACCTAAGACCTTCCGCTGGGCCATACCTATGGAAGGTTACACCGCCTCCCAAAAGCGCCTCGTTGGGAACCAATATTTTAATACTTGGACCTCTGGGGACACTTATTCAAATAGCAAAAACATGTTTATTCTTTCTTAAGACTTCTAATTTTAAGAGACAATGTGCATTCTTATTCATCGTAATATAAAATTTGGTAATCACCAGTGTATTGCTAAAGAAATAAAAGTATTTGTGTTCCGGCCCACTTGCTAACACAGACATAAAAAGGTGTGTGTGTGTGTGTGTGTGTGTTTGTGTGTGTGTGTGTGTGTGTGTGTGTAGTTACCTCTTGTCTTAAAAGTATAAGAAACTATATAAAACCTGATAGTGAAGTACAAGGTTATGCATACATATATGTATATATATATATATACATATATTATAAAATTATATAAGATTTTTAGTCAAAAATTAGTATGTGTGCAATGCTTATAATGAACAGAAACATACAAGGAAGTGTTTTTTAGATTATTTGGAAGGATTTTTGTTTAGTCTTTAGATTGTGGTTTCACAAGATCTAAAAGGTCCATTTTAATGATAAATCCAATTCTCTCCCTCCCTCCTTCTCTCTCTCTCTCTCTCTCTCTCTCTCTCTCTCTCTCTCTCTCTCTCTCTGTCTCTCTGTCTCTGTCTCTCTCTGTTTCTCTCTCCCTTTCTCTGTCTGTCTCTCTCTGTGTCTCTCTGTCTCTCTGTCTCTCTCTCTCTCTCTCTCTCTCTCTCTCTCTCTCTCTCTCTCTCTCTCTCTCTCTCTCTCTCTCCTTTTTTGTGCTTGCTTTCACCAGAATGATAATCCATTTGTCTTTAATGTCCCATGAGTGTGATCTGTAGCCTTGTTTGGGAAGCAATTGAAACAAAAATTTGACAAGTTTTTAGAAAGTAGGACTTGGAAAATGTCATATTTCCTGTGAATTAGAAAGTAGAAGTTATGCTTCTCAAATCTTCGAGGTCATAAAGGACTAAACGCGTGCTCTGCTTCTGCCCTGCTCTGCTGCGACTGGGTGCTCTGCCTTCGCAGCGGTGCTCCAGCCCTGGGGAGACCTTCCAGTGGCTTGGCTGCACGGAACCTGAAGGTCTCGCTGGATCAGTTGCTGAAAAACAAGTGCAATGCAATCCATCCTTAGAAATGTCTGCATTTAAAGGGACCTTGAAAGTTTGCAAATGTGGCCAAATATAATTTAATTCTGAATATTTAAGAGTGTTTTTTGGGTTGGCAAAAGTCCCAGATTGAAAGAGAAAATGTCAAGGCTGTTGACGCATGGAAAACTCTTTGAAAACATGAACACCGATCATCAGTGTTGTACATCTAGGCACACATATAGACGGCAGTGTCTTCGCAGTCACCTCCAGGAGGAGGCTTTTTTATTAATGTCACCATGTTTGTACACAGAACAGCTTATACCCTCTTGCGGGTCCTGCTTTCAGGGTTTCCAACCTGCTGATTGCCTCCATTAGTTAATTAGCTCAAATATTTAATAGCTGATATTTACAGACCCTCTTTCTTTAAGCAAATTGACCGTCTGAGAGTCAAGTAACGGTATCTTCAGAAAGCTCAATTGTGAAGCTGAGTTTTGGTAATTGACACCAATAACATAACAGCATTAAATCACTCATATTTTTATAGTGGATAAGCTAGTCTGCTTGTAAATATGTTCAAGAATAGCATGTAGGTGGCAGAAGAATTATACCACAACTTTAGCAGCTAATAAATCTTTATTTAAGCAGGGGACCTCTAAAATTTAATTAGGCATAAAGCAGAGATCATTCCGAGGGTAAAAATATGCCAGTTCTCACAAGAAAAGACATCTGCTTTGTGAAAACCTTTCAAGTTAAAATGTACTCTTCTGCTACTTTGTCAATGGCAAGTCTTTCTGTAGAAGAGCAAATATCTAACTTAGAAAAAAAAAATAACAGGATGACAGGAGACACTCCTGGCACACCCTGGAACGGGTTAAAAAAAAAGGCATTTGTGAACTTTATATGAGGTAATTCCTGCCCACGCCTCGCCTTTCTTTTCCTCACTGCTCCTTCCGGGGTCATAAAGGGGAGTAAAGTCCCATGGCAGATGGATGCCCGCGGGAGATGTGACAGTCACCATGTAACTGGAGAATCCCCAGTGCACTGCTGTTTCCTCATCACATCCAACCTAAAAATGTCCCCTCCTCTATTCACATCACAAAACACAGCTGCTGTAAGGTCATCTCCTTCCTTCCACAACGTATAACTTAAGCATCGAAGTCACCCTTGACTCTTGAGCGCTCTACAGGTCGTAGAAGCCTCAGTACTTAAAATTGTTACATCTTTGGGCTGGCAAGATAACTCAGCGGACTAAAGCGCCTGCTTAGGCAAGCTTAGGCAGGCGCAGGGACCAGGGTTTGAGCCCCCCAAGCCACATGCTGGGCCAGCCTCGCCCCCAAGGCCGGCTGAGCGGGCCAGAGTCTGGGCACAGTGGCACTCGCCTGTAATCCCAGTGCTGGGGAGGCTGAAAACAGGAGGATTACTACAAGTCCGAACTGTGTAGTGAGACCCTGTAACAACCAAATACATTATAAATAAATAAATAAATAAATAAATAAATATAATAAATCTATCTTCAAATGCAAAGACCACTGGGGCTGGTTCCATTCTAATTCCAGATGATCTGATTTACTTAGTGTCTTTTCTTGACTTCCTCCTAGAAAGAAAAACATGGGTACCGTGTAAATTATTACTGGGGGAAAGAGGGCAATAAGCTTTAAATATCAGGTGTATTCCTTTACAACTGATTTTCTTCCTCATAAGTATAGACTTTGGTAGGCATCATGGAGCAAGATATTTAAGACTTAGCCTTTCCTCTAATGAAACTTGATCTCATGTAGTAGATGAGACAGAAATACTCAAAGCATGGAGTAACATTTAATTCTATGAGGTGTACCGTAAGGCATGATACATGCATGAGCAAAAGTAGTACTAGGACCAAGACCAGTTTTGTTTTCATGTCTCAGCACCAGACCTAGAGCTGGCGAAGCTGTTTTAGTTTGTTGTTTGCTTTTTTCTTCCCAGGAGTCCTTTATTTGTAAGAGCCTAACAGAGTTGAACAAAATTGGTTTAGAAATACAACCTGTTTTAACTAGCACTGCTAAGAGATATGCAAGTGAAGTTGAATAAATGACATGAAATCAAAATTAGTATGTGGTAGAATGTTTTAGTGGTTTTGGTACTATTTGATACATCCTGAAGATACTCTGTCCTTTACATGGTATTTCTTCCAAATCACTTATTTTATGCTAAGAAGGCAACATTGGTGTTTCATTTCAAATATCAACTGTATCATAAATAATACATTGAAAATTATATTAGTCCAATTAAATTATTTCATTTAATGCCATTCAGGTCATTTGGTGCAGTTTTCTTTGTGCTATTTTAAAAGTCATCCTACATTGCTATGAAACCCATTAATTTATATAATTAATATTATTGAATAATGATAATTTAAAAAGTCATTCTAGTGTTGTTTCAAAAATAGATAGCTCTTTGTGTGACTTTAGATTTAGCTTTCAGTGATCATGTAATAGAATTTAGTGAAAATAGGACTATGATGCAAAGAGAAATGCAATTGCTTATTTTTTTTTCTAAGACTCTTGAAGTAGGTAATGTTGTACCGTCCACTGTTGGCCAGGACTTGGGGTCTTCCCAACCGTTTCTGTGAGGCAGTGCTGGGTGGGCTGGAAATCAAGCCCCTATCTTAGCTCTGCTGCTCTGAGTTGGCTGGATGAATCTGGACAAGAATCTTTGGCCACAATGTTGGAGACCTATACCAGGTAACCTCTTGGCTGGTTTCAGCTCTGAAATTCAGCTACACAATCTGCATCCAAGGGTGATGATGAAGCATATTTTGTACAACCTTGAGTCTTGTTTTCATTACTGTGAAAAACTGTAAAATTTGAAATAAAACAATTTTTTTTAATCTTCAAGAAAGTTACGTAACTCTGGAATCTACTATCTCTAAGACTTAGCAATAGACTTTTTGATTATTGGGAAATGACAAATTCTTTTGGAACATTTCTGCGGGTTCTAAATCATTACATGGAGCAGAACAACTATTTTTATGCAGAAGTTCTTCAGTGTACTTCTAGGCATGTGGGACAGAGTTTTATGATATAGCTGGTACTTAATGATTGCCTTGTAAATTAAGAGGTTTGTGAAATAGATTTTACATTCACAACATTCAATATCAGTCTATTGTGATCCACTGTTTTCTCCATGTGAAGTAGGTAATATAAGTATTTGATAGGGTTGTTCTGAAGGTTGCTGACAAAGTCCTATTGCATATCAGTTATATATTGATGCATAATAAATCATGCCAAATGTTAGTGGCTTAACAGAACATGAATGTTGCTGTTCATGATCACGTGGGCCAGAAACAGGGGCAGGAGCAGAAGAGTCTGTGAATCTTTGCTTTCCATGGACTAAGCCAGAGTTAGAGTGGTTCAGGGCTTGTCCCAGTGAATTCTGCTTCCATGTCTTTTCCCAACCTCTGGGGTCTGTCTTTCCTGGTGCAGCCTCTTTCTTCAAAGATCGGCTGTCCTTAGCAGAGGGGAGAAAACAGGGCTGAGAATGGCAATCACAAAACATCATTTTTGCTGCATGCAAGCCCAGATGCAGGGGTGGAGAAACAGAGCCCAGCTCTTGATAAGAGTAGCAAAGTTACTCCATAATTAGTGGGGAACTTAGACTGGACGTGGTGGCGCGTGCTTATAATCTCAGCACTTAAGAGGTTGAAAACAGGAGGATCACTATAAGTCCAATCTATGTAGTGAGACCCTGTAGACCTTGTACTAAGTACATAAAAAATTAAATTTAATTAGCAGCAAACCAGGGAAGCTTTAAGTATCAACCATAATATAAAACCTGGCACGTGCATGCACTTGATGGATATGCAACACCTTACACATCGCAGCTTTCACCAGCAGTCATTCTTATTAAAAAAGCAACACATACTGGCCTTAAGAGTTTAGATAAATGCAAAAAAAATATTGCACTTGTCTGGATTCACATTCAGTGATTGAGGTAAGGACTTGATTAGAAAATACACAAAGCTTTTTTACTCTAAGTTCTCTGTTCTTTCTAATACTAATTTCTGTTGGTGTGCTGGAAGAGAATGAAAGATGGAAAGTGACCTGTGAATTCCTGAATGGCTGCAAGGATTTACACAGCTTTGTTAGAAAACTATACTTTGTCAGCAACTTGCTGCTTGAAAACAGTGAAAGAATATTTTGTTGGTAGCATTTCTTAGATACCACCTCCAACATTTAATTACATCTGGGGTAACTTTACAATTGAACTGTAGACAAACATTTGTTAGTTGAAGATTGTTTGGACATACACTAAAATTCTCAGTTTCATCTTGCACTAAGAAGTCTATGGAGAAAATATGTAAAGACCTTAGTGCAGAGTTAGGCATAACCTGGGATCTAGGTCTGCCATGATCTTGTGAGTTCAGTATCTGTTCATTCTCTTCCTTCTTCAAGTTTGATAGAAAAGCAATGACAACTTCCAGCAAGAATGCAGAAGAAAGAACAAAGAAGAAAATAGCAATCTTGTTAAAAGTATACTCATTCCAGTACAAGTCACTGTAACATCTTTGTATAATACTTAACATCAATATATAAAACTCTCTGTGTAAAAGTCCCATAAATTTTATTCTTTGCAACATAGTTGTTGTTGTTGTTATTATTTTGAGTCCCCTGTTGAACTCTGAATTCTATTTGAACCTGAAGCAATCATCAGAACTGTGGGCTATCTGATAATCCCCATGAATATGACTGAAAAGTTTTCATGAAAGCATTGCAGACTGGATCCATTGAATTTAGAATAGTTCTCATACCAGCAGAAAGAAGCAGATGTCCCAAACCAAACACACTTGGTTTAATATACTTTTACGTTGGTTTTAATGGACAGATGTTTTGACTATGACATGGAAAGACAAGGATTTGAAATGGTGGATTGGAAAGATTTTGTTCATAAAAGTAATTGCTCTTACATTACAAAGTGCAGGATTTACATGTGGAAAATGTCAGCCTGCTGCAGCATCTCACGGTGGATCAAGTTACCACAAGCCATGGAGTTCACTAGAAATAACCAGCTTACTTCTGAGGGCCCCTTTTAACAGTCATCTTACAGAATATGGCAGCGAGCAGGATCCTTGAATCTAAAGTCGTTGTAATTAAGTAGTTAATCCTTGATTATAGGCTTCCAGGATTATCTGTGATTTTTTTCTCTATTAGAATTTTTCTTCTGTCTGTATTATTTTATGATCTAATAACAATTCCTACTTGCCGGGTGCTATTTGAATAGCTTTACAAACATAAATAATCTGTTTTTCCATCTTACAACCTCCTAAGAACAGGTGAGAAAAATGATACACAGAGAATTTATGTAACTTGTTCAAGGTCATGCTTCTAATAAATAGCAAAATTCCAGTCCAGCTCCAAATCCATGCTCTTAACTGGCCTCTGTTTCTGTCTTTCTCTCTGTCTCTGTTTTGGTCTCTCTCTCTGTCTGTCTGTCTGTCTGTCTGTCTGTCTGTCTGTCTGTCTGTCTGTCTGTCTGTCTGTCTGTCTGTCTCTCCCTGTCACTCTCTTCCCCCTTTCCTCCCTTTCCCTCCTACCAAATTTGCAAGTCGGAAAGATCTTCCAGGGGCCTGAGATACAGCTTAGAGGCACAGCATTTGCCTGGCAAACACAAGGTCTTGAATTTGATTCCTGGTACCAAGAAAAAAAGAAGCCTTCCAGCTCATGAACTACTTAGAAAGCTCTTACACTGATTTCTAGAACTTTGCCTTCTGTGCTCCACATCCAATGCCTATTACAACATAAAAGAAATGAGAAAAAAAAAAAAAGAAAAAGAAAAGAAAAGAAAAAAAAAGAAATGAGAGGAAAAAATTTTAGAAAATATAAACTTATTTGTAAATACAGATGAAATGAATTTAAATGATCCAAATTATTATAAAAAAAGTC
Source organism: Octodon degus (assembly GCF_000260255.1). Classification (NCBI taxonomy): domain Eukaryota; kingdom Metazoa; phylum Chordata; class Mammalia; order Rodentia; family Octodontidae; genus Octodon; species Octodon degus. Next base: position 1,787,557 of record NW_004524654.1, read on the forward strand.
CAATAAGTATTCACTATTCTTTATTAAGATAGCAGAGAAACAGGTAGTATATGTTAAAAATACCCTCCCTAAAAATATCTAAACCACTGTTTGGTTGTTCAGTACACTAAGCTTCTATAGTGAGGTCTGTTTTGGTAGAATACCCTGCTTGAAAAGATGCCAAATACCTAAGTCGAAGAAGCGTAGGGGTGTAAAAGAACCGTGGGTGAGTTGGGGACACTCTACCACTAACCTGCTGATAAATGACCTGGGCCTCCGACTGCTTCTATGTCCTGCTCAGAAAGTTATTGTAAGGATTAAGTGCAATACTCTATGTGAAAGTGCCTCAGACTTAGTGTGTTCTCAATAAATACTTGTTCTAGAAAAAAGCAGTATTGCATTCCAATGTCAAAGATAAATTATTTTTGTTATAACTTGAATATTATTTGTGCAATTTATATACATATAGGACCAAAGATACAGAAACAGAATGTTTGTTTTGGAGTGTTCAATAATGATATTATCTCTCTTTTGATTTACTCAACTTTTTCTTGGATTTCACATACTCTAGAAAATATTGACTATTTAAGGATATTTAAAGATATAAACCTGGGTAGAAATACACTTTTTTTAACAAGTAGGTAGATTTTAATAAAACATATGAAAATTACACTAAATGTTAGCATTCCCAATATACCAAGTAAAAGACAGAGGTTGTCAGATGGGTTTAGAAAGCAAAATCCAACAATATGCTGTCTGTAAAAATGTATTTTAAATATAAAAGACATTGATGAGTTAAATAATTAAAGAATGCAAAAATTATACCATCACAACTGTAACTGATAGGAAAGTATAGATGTTAGACTAAACCAACAACAGAAAAATTCACTTTCATTTTCATTATACATGGAACATTCATCAAAATAGAATACATTTTGGGTCATAAACCAAACATTAAAAAATGTAAATAATATAAATTGTGAAAATTACATTTTGCATCTGTATTTATATATTCTTTTTTCTTTCAAGATATATATATATATATATATATATATATATATATATATATAAAAAGGATATTCAGCTACTTTCTCTTAGTTCAATGAGAAGATTTGTACTGACAGTGTTTAGACAAGATAGAATGTCTGCATCTTGTGCTATGAATAACTACTATGAAGTCAACAATATGTGATGTATTAATAATTATAACTCTCCTACAAAAAAAAAATCACCTTCTTTTGATAAAACCCACATGTACCAGGCAAGACGCATCTCCTATGGAGTTTCCTACTAAGACTGAAGTAGTGTAGGAATTCTCCTTTTGCAATTCCACCACACAGTCCACTTAGACTCCATTTGGTAAGTAAAGAAGTAGAGCAGATCTTTGTTTTTGTGTGCTTGGAACCAGAGAATGACTGAGAAAGGACTAAACCAGTCTTCAGCCTCTTCTAAGCACAACCCCAGGCCTTAAATGGTGACAAGCAAAGTAATCAACTGTGTTTTTGTCCAAAACAATTTGTAACATAAAAGGAATGGTGATGGGAGAGAAGGGAGGATTCAGGGTATAAAAGGACCTGGAATTTCTTTAAAAATAAAAATGCATATGTCTGCCTTCTTCAATTAAAATTTTATGTCTTTTCTCAGAGGTAGAGGCAAGGACATGGCTATTTTCTAGTATGTTTCCAGGAAATTTCGATATCTATCTTTCCCTCCCCTCCCCAGCCACGAAAACTGCTGCTCTGGTTAATGCCATGTGTCTATCATTTGATCTCATCCCACAGCCGGGGCACAGAGTGCTGTGCCTGAGCCCGGGCTGGCACTGTCACATTGCAGATGATGCCGAGTCTGTTGGGCTTCATCTCCCATCTATTCTGATCATAGACCTTTGCTAGTGTACCCTCCCCATCTTAGGGTGATAGTGGCCAATGGGGTCAGGCTCTTGGGGAGCAGAACAGAACCAAGGATCACAAAACAAATGGGGATCATGGGATTGACCTCAGGATTGGAATTAGAGGTCATGAATCAACTTTTTCTAAGACACTACATTCTAAAACAGCATTCTGATAGACCAAAACACTCTAAATTCAAAACTGTCCTTTGAGGCTATAAATATAGGCAGATAGTAGGCATCTTACCTAGACAATTGGTTAATTGGGTTATGTATGTATTTAACCATAAGGACATACAATTTGTAGGCCTCCATTTCTTCCTGCAAATCTTATAAGGGTGCTTGTTGTTAGGTACTAGATCAGTCTGTGTGCAAATTTCACGACAAGATAACTAAGGGAAGTTATTACTCTTAAGTTGGACAGGTTTTTTTGTATGCCTCAACTTCCTTTCCATGTTGTGTGAATCGCTTGACTCCTGGTTTTCTTTTTTCAGTACAGAGGATCGAACTTGGGACTTTGCATTGCCAGGCAGGTACTTATGCCACTGAGCTATCTCCCTGGCCCATGGTTCTCTTTTGAACAAGTCAGAAGTCTTTAAAACCATTGATTTCTAAACTGGACTCTGTAACCTTGAGCTCTCTGGGATATAGAATAATCACAATGTTTTTTGATTAGCAATGTTTACAAATGGGATTCCAAGGTTGTATGACAAAGAAACTCACTGTAAAAGAGAGGGACTAATCTGCTATGCTCTTTGGCTTGTTTTTGTTCCTGTTATTTCTCTTAACCTACTCTCTTACCCTGCTGTTACAATAGGATACTCCTACAAATCCATGTGTTGGAAGTCTAATCTCAGTCCCACCATTTGTAACCTGTGAGATTCTAAATTTCCCATGACAGGGCCGGGGAGATGGCTCAGTGGAATCTTGACCTCAAGACAGGAGGTCAAGCGCTTCCCTGGCAAGCACAAAGGCCTGAGTTCAATCCTTGGTTCTGCAAAATAAATAAATAAATAAATAAATAAATAAATAAATAAATAAATGTAAGTAAATTTTCCATGCCATACTTTTTTTTTTTTTTTTTTTTTTTTTTTCTATTGTAAACTGAAGATAAGAATGTTTACAGGAGGGGCTGGCCAAATGACTCAGTGGATTAAAGTGCCTGTAAGCAGGCGCAGGGGCTGAAGGTTTGATCCCTGGGCCTGCTGTGCTGGCTCTGCCTCCAGGTGTACACTGAGATGGTGCTTGAAACTGGATGTGGTGGTGCTTGCCTATAATCCCAGCTCTTAGGAGGCTGTAAACAAGCAGATCACTATGAGTCTGATCTAGTTGTGAGACCCTGAACACCCTGTAGACCTTTCCCTAAAATGTACATATATATATATATGTATAGAATGATTACAGGGTTATTAAAAGAATTAAAAGGTGTACTATGCATAAACTAGGTGTGGTGGAACACCCAACTGTAATCTCAGAACTTCAGGAGGCTGAGGCAGGAAGATCAAAAGTTTGAGTCCAGCTTGGATTTCGGAATTAGCAAGACCTTGTCTCAAATTGTTTTAAAAAAGGATATGGATAAAGCTTATTGTGGAGGCTCTAGATTCAACGTCCAAAATTATATTAAAAATTTAGACATATAAAAGTTACATCTGATAGCAAATATTCAAACAATTTTTTTTATTGTTAGTTCACTCAGATTTTATCTCCTTATTGAAGCTGCCTAAATATTCTCTTATCCTCTTATTTGACTCTTACTTCAAGCCCTCACCATTGATTTAGTTTTTCAAAAATCTTTTATTTATTTATTTATTTATTTGATACAGGGTCTTGCTATGCAGACCTATGATCCTCCTGTCTCAGCCTCTCCAGTAATGGGATACCAGGCAGGTGCCACCATGCCTGGTTTTGGTGGCTGGCCAGGGGTGCCTGGGGTTCTGGGACCAGCACAACATGTGGTACTGGGGATTGAATTTGGGTCCTTGTGCTTACCAGGCAGGCACTTAGATTGCTGAACTATATCCCCAGCCCACCCTTGTCATTGACAATCATTATTTTACTGTATAAATTTTGGTTATATTCTAATGTTTATTATTAGTTAAAAATGGTTATCCCATTATATTACTATATAGTTTAGCTTAAGGTCAATATCTTCTATTTATTTTTTTATTCCCTACAAGAAAGATGATCTTTCGGTTCATGAGCGGGATGATTACAAATCTTCCTTGGGTGATCGATTAGTTTATTGTAGAGCAATGGTTAAGAACAAATAGGGCTAATCTGATGAATGTTCAAGAAAAATGGAATGAAGAAAGCGTTCAAAGATTGCAAGGGTTGGAGAAGGAAAATCACTCAATTTGATGAGCAGAAAGAGATTAAAATCCTGGATTTCATCTGCAGGATTTGGCAGGAAGGCCATTGAACTTTTCAAATGGAATGAGGGAAGCAGGGCCACTTGACTTCACATTCTGCAAAGGCCTTCCACACAGGGAGTAGGGTTATCTCTTTTTGTTGCATCCCCCACCAGTCTGACCCTGGTCAACCATCTGACTCAGTAAGAAAAAACGTAGGATTTTAATTCCAGACTGCAGAAAGGTATTAATTTGTATACTGTCACTATCAAGAAAGCAAACTATCAAGTCAACCTTTCTCTTCATTATCAACCTCATTTTTTTTTTTATTTGCTTAAGGCATCAAGAGATTCTGACTTCAGCTAGAAAGAGTGAAGGGCTTATTCTAGGCCATAACATGGGGCTGAAACAGGCACAGATTTAGCAGAATCATCATTCATTTACTCCTTCCCAATGGAGAAAAATGCTTATGTTTACTTCTGAGGCTGTAGGACAGCATAGTGTCCAAGTGCCCAATGTTTCCACAAATCACACAAGACTATTAATGTGCTGGTGAATGTATTTGGGTTTCAGTTCACACCAGTGAACGCAAGAAGGGATGGCGTTCTGACGCTAGCCCCTTACCCTTACGCTCCGCACAAACCCACGTTGTCTCAATGGCAGTGCAGTGGCTTGTGTATAAAACCCCTGTTTACTTAATCTGAATGTCTGTTTCATTTCTGCCTGATCTGCAAAATAAATGAAATGAATAAGCGTGTCTGAAGCAGAATTGTATAAGCCTGAAAAAGACATTTGGGTCACCGAGTAACTAAAAGCATTCTCTGTTTACATGTTTCCACAGTGTCTGTCACCGCAGCTGTGTCACAGCTTATAACAACTAATCCCTTTTTATTTGTATTTTACTTTATTTTATTTTCTATTAAAGGCACTTTTAAGCCGCGTCTTCCAAATGTGTCTGAGGTTTCCTAACTGTCTTAGTAGTGTACACACATTACAGTTACGGCACTGGCGTTCCCCCAAATCTGGGTTTTGTTAAGAGTGACTTTAAGAACAGCTTGTAGGACAATTAAAATGTGTTAATCTGTATTTGAAAACTTGATCCGATTAAAAATCAGTTTTCCATCTACTTCTATTTGCCAAAGTTTCCTAGAGCACGTCGTAGCTGGGGTTCTCCTGAGGCTAGAAAGAGGGGTTTTGGGGGGAGGAGGCTTGAGCCGGCCTGTATCTGTGCTCTGGTGGCTGCCTTCTTAACACTACCTGTATTTTGCTTCAGGAGAAAATGATGCACTGAGGGTTCAGCAAGGGGCTTGAGCAAGCACACTTTTTATGCACAACAAAACCTAGCGTCATTTGCTGTACAGTTTGAGATATGTGTGTGTTTTTAGTAAACTAATCTTCATAAAAAAAAAAAAAAGAAAAGAAAAAAAAGAAAAAAGATTTGCTCTGCTTAAAAAAAGTCTTTAACGCCTCTTGGGGATTGGAAGGTAACGTCACATGCCAGCTACATGTCAGGGATGTGTGATAACAATTTGACAGGAAATAAGTGGATTCTGTTCCGGGACTTGAGAAGAGACCTGACCCCTGAGCTTAATGGTGTGAGCGCGAGGGCCTGAGCTTCCCGCCCAGCAGGGGGTAGCCAAGTGCCGGTTACTGGGAAGGAATTCAGCTCTGAGGGCTCTGTCCCTCTCTCCAGTGGGCAGCACAGCCAGAAGCAGGCTTCCCTGGACAATGTTTTACATTACTTGCTCCAAAAGGAACCACTCACCTGAGGCTTTCGTTTAAGAGCTGGAACATAGGTGATGGATTCTTTGGAAAAGGGACCTAAGAAAGGGGTGAAACACACATGCACCTGTGCAAGGCTTGGAATGAAAACTGGTGAGCGGGGAGGCAAGTTTGACTTTTTCTTCAGGTTCTTCTCTTTTCTCTCCCAGTGGGTAGAAACCAAGAGTTCCCTGGAAAAGAATGAAGATGTAGGGAGGACCTATCAGCTCCCCTGGCTTAGTGCATGCGTGCGTGCGTGCGTGCGTGCGTGCGTGTGTGTGTGTGTGTGTGATCAGGGGAGCCTGGGAATCAGCAGGTAGGTGCCCGGCACAGCTGGTTTAGCGACTGAGGCCTGAATGGAGGAGACAGAGTGACTGGTAGGCAGGCAGGGGAGAAAGCAAGACCAAGCTGCAGCACTGGGGGAAGAAGGAGGAAAGGCTTGTGGGAGGGCCGTGGGGCACTGTAGAAAAACCTTTCACAGCAAGTCCTCTTTCCTCCTCGTCTGCTCCAGCGGAAGCTTGAGCGGGCACCATACCCTGTCCACCCAGAGCACCCTGCCCCAAGTCACCCAGCGTCACCTTGTTGCTCCTTGAGTCTCAGGCTATTTTCAGTTGACACTGCTTTTCTTTGTTCTGTTTTCTCCCAGTGCAGTGAACCCTTACATTATGGGTTTCTGTTGCAGTTCTAACCTCTAATATACAACCATTACATCTTATCTCGTCTTCTAAATTACTCTAAAATCCAATTATAAAACCTCTCTCTTCGAGAGCTCACAACTTGTAACATTACTGAAATGCTGGGCCGCTCTCTGTTTTTCTAAATTAATAATAACTACCATTTTCCGTCTGCTCTTCCCATGGAATCCTGTTAGAGCACCATGCAGCTTTCCCAAAGCCATATTGCGATTTCTTTTGCATTTTTGCTGGGCTACAAAAGAACTAAGAATAATTTTCCATATATTCATAAAAGATCTGTCCATTTTCAATATCATTTAAAATTAAGTCAGTTAAAATTTCACAGTTGCTGTGCTGTCAGGATGAAATAGAAATCCATCATTTTTAAGATTTCAAAATGTTTGAATGGGTGTTGTTAGTTCTTATTATGTATTAATAATACTAGTCCTAAAATATTTCCTTGGAAGAAATAAGTTTTTAGTTGATTAACTGAATTTTCAAAATCTAAATGAGGGAAAGGAGTGTCTTAAAGTCACATTCTACTTTTACAAAATATAAAATATTTTAATAAAAGCAAACATGTTAAGAACATTTTAGGGAAAACTTTAACACCGTTGAGAATATCCTTAAACATTTTTTGTAACAGAGGGGCAATCATAGCTTATAACAGAAAAGTACTCTTAAGAAAGTATGATAAATTCGAATCTGTTTTTAGAAAAAGGAGTCTGACTTAAGTGTTTTATAATCATAGGCGTGAAGTTGCACTGTGAGTGCTTTTTTAACTTGCAAATTCTTACCTTTAGTCTTGAGGCAAAAGTACATGTGACATACCTAAGGCATCTGATTATGCAGTAACAAAATATGCTTGACACGCAATTATTAAAAATATGGGTATGGCTAATGAAACCACTCTGCCTTTAACTTTCCAAGCTTGGGTGATGTTCGTTGGAGCTCTTTAAGGTAAACTTTGTACTCGTGAATTCTTTCCCATGCTCAGGCTTTTGTTGCTGAGGCTAAATATATTATAAAATACATACTAAATATCAACTAAACATCTAAATAATAACATCCCTAGTTAGGTACATTGTATATTTATTGTGCCTTAAAGTTAAATATTTATTTTCATAAATGTTAAAGCAAGAAAAGTCAGGGTTGTTGGGTTTTTTTTTTTTTTTTTTTTTTATAAATTATGTCTATTTAAGAAGTCTCAGAGGCCAAAGTGAAAAGCAAAGGAGAGGACAGGCAGCTTGTACTTGGAATGTACAGGCTAATGCAAGTGAATCAAAGGATGGTCTAATCCCTACATAATATGATCACATACAAAATATAGGACCCAGCGGAATAGGGCCCATAGGAATAGTTGTTGCCATTGTGAGGAGCAACTCAGCAGGATGGAGATCAGAGAAAAGAAAGCCATATTGGTAAAAGATTATAATTTTTTTTACACAAAGTATACACTATATTTGCAAACATACTCTATTGTGCATTTTTTCAGTTGTATTCAACAAATAGATTCTACAATCTTAAGTTAATCACTATCAAAGACTAATACTATCATCTAACATATCAACAGTATTAATGTAGTTAGATTCCCCTTCCCTGTCTTCTTCCCTCTCAATTCTTTCCATCTTTGCTTTTCATTTTTCCAATGAAAATAATACAAACATCCCTAGGGTTCTTTTTTTGCCTTACACTTGAAGATTTTCAAAATTATCTTTTAGTTTTATTGTAGCCTAAACATCACTATTACTTTGTTGGATAAATTAAATTTACTTTAAAGTTCAAGTGTTTCATAAATTGCACCTTTTCATTTGAAAATGTCTGTACTTATACATCCTACAGATGTTTTCCCATCTTTTGCTTCTAATCTTTAATATGTTTCTAACAAGTTAACTTTTACCACTTTGGTAAAACATGACACATGACTTGAATTCACATGAGTCAAAAGTATGGGTAGTCTTTCTGGAACTAATTTTTCATTTATTTAAATACAGAAGACATTATTTTATCACGTGTCAGTGTTGCATAGCACACTTAAGGAACATTAAATTGTCATTTTCTTTTGCATACCTCATGGGGCTTTGTGTAAAAAAAGTTGCTTTTTGGAAGTTGTTGTCAGACTAATACATGAACTATATAGTTTGTAGCCTTTTTAAAATAAGCTATTATTGGGCTGGAGAGATGGCTCAGTGGACTAAAGCACCTACTTAGAACAAGCTTAGCAAAGCACAGGGACCGAAGTTCAATCCCCCAGCACCACATGCCAGCCAGCCCCTCCCCTATGTGGGCTGAGCGGGCCACACACACACACACAAATAAATAAAATAAATAAATTTAAAAAATAAAAAATTGTAAAATAAGCTATTATTTATAGCAATTAAAAAAAAAACCAAAAGTGACTATATGATATATGGCACTTACAAATCAGTACCTAGAAGATAAGCCATAGCCTCCTTCTTTATAAGCCACTCTAGCAGGCCTTTAGGCTTTGTGTCGAACTGGAGATAGGCCAGCCTTTGGGTCACAAGAGTATCCTTTGGGCCTCTGTGGCAGTCAATCACTCGTCAGTGCCCCAGAGGCCGGAAGAGTCAGTGCAGCTTCCAGCAAAACAGAACACCTGGCTGGTAACTCAGGCAGGAAGACAGCCTGATTGAATGTGTCACAAGCATGTCTCAATTATGATTTTAAAGAACAAGATGCAGCAGTAGTTTGAAACCTCTTTCTTCCCTTCTTCTCTCCATTTCCAGGGGCCTGGAGCCCTCCCTCCCTGCAGAATTGCAGCACTGGGAGATTATTATGGTCCTGAAAGCAAAAGCTTATAATGTAAAGTCGTAACACCACCTTTAAAATGGAGATTGAACTACAGTAGCCTAAAATGCATAAGGCATCAAGATGTAGCAAATGTCTCCTCCCATTAGGTTTCTCTGTTTTCAACGGAGCAGTAATATCAAGTATATTTTCCATATTTATTGTGTATTTTCTCCATTTAAAACTGAGCAAGTAGTTTGCTAGATCCAAATTCCTTTTAATGCTAACTAGATGAAGCTTCCTGGTCCTTAATAAGAAAAAAAAAATTAAATGCATTTAAAAGACCAGAAAAGAAGGCTTCAAATTTCTAGATATCAAATACGTCTTAGAAAATAGTATCTGAGTCACTTGGACATAGATGAACAAGGGATTATTTCTTTTAATACAACCTTAGCTATGACTAAAGATTGCTAATGTGGGTGGGATTCCCTTTGCCATATATTTTGAAAACAAAGAAGTTCAAGGCATTCAATAGATTCAAAACGTGGTTTTTCTCTACATTTGAAAATCATATTTGTATATTTGTTTTGTATGATATTTTAAAGCTTTTTCATGATCCTGTTATGCAATTTAAGACACTAAAAGATGACCAAATAAAATTTTCTGTGAATTAATTATTCAGTTATGAATGGAGAAAAACTGTGGAAAATGACTTAACTTTCAACAGGAAGGAAATGTCAAGGGTCTGTGAATTTGGGCAATAAATATCTTTGCATCATTGCCTATTAGAAATTATTAGAAATAAATATCTTTTTTCTTGAAATAAAGGTCAGGGTAACATTTACGTGAATAATTATTTACTATTTTGTCAAATGCTGGCATATATGGCAGGCATCATCTATTAGTACAAATGCTTTTTCTTTTTAGAATATTTCATCAGTTTCTTTGTAGGCTGTACTGGTTTTAAGATTCAAATTCACAATCTCCTCTGATTTTTCTGTTTCATTTCTGGCAGCTGGCCAGCAGCAGATATGTATAATATTTCATTGTTAGACCTTGCAAACATTATATCCTGCTGTGCTAAAGAAAACATTGTGTTTCTTACCACATGAAAATAATCCATCACTTTTCAATCAGCACACAAAAAAGCTCTACCTGCTTTTTCCATCAGACTCAAGAAAAATTAATGGCCCCAATGTGAAAGGTGGACCCTCCATACATGATCCATTAAAGTAGAAACTAATCAAAATACATCTAGCATCTGATTTGCTAAGCAAGATGAAACAAAAGAGGTGGGATGAAAAAAAATAGGTCCTTCTAAGACCCACACAACCTTATTCTATCAGTATTAACCTTATTTATTTTAGATGCGGGAGGATGTAAATAAAAGATCCTGAAGCGAATCCATTGAGTTCAATCAATTCTAGTAGACACTGAATTTATCTGGGAAAGATGGACAAAGACACTGATTGTGGACTGGAGAAAAATATTATCATGAAAATGTTTTTAAAAGTAAATAAATACACATTATAAATCCTCCACTGAGTCTTTGGACAACATAATATATTAAAGTAAGGGTTTTTTGAGAGTAAAAGTATCAGTATTTTGTCAAATAAAAAGAATTTCATGTCTTTTGCAATGCTGATGTCATAGCTTGTTATGAATGAGGCTTGAGGACTTTCTGGACTTTCTAGACTTTTCTAGACTTTCTAGAGCACTAGGTTTTCTACAGTGGTATTCTAATCAGAAAGATCTCCAAGTTCCGAGTAAAACAAGTACATCTTTAATTTTCTAATATAGTTTTCTAAAATAATTTTTTAATTGGAGTTGTTTTTATTTCTTTGCTATTACAAGGACTTGGGAGTCTTTAATCTTGTAGTGTAATGCATCTAATGAAAATGCATTAATAAAAATGTAGAAAGTGAAATATGCTAATATTAAGAAGGTATCTGTAGTGCTAATTTTAAACAGAAGGTAAGGTTTTTGAATTTTTATAATTTCATGATTAGAATGGTATATTGTGTTTTATATTAGTGTCGAGTTCTTTTTTTTTTTTTTTTCTATTTTCAACTCATGTTGAACTGTTTAGACTGGCCTCACTAACATGAACTGTTCATATCATTTCTTATAACACAACATTTAGGTGATACTCACTGAATGAGATAATGAAGTTTTAGAGTTGGAAAGCTCACAAATTACCACTTTGTTTGATGAAATGGAAGCTCTGGGATTTTAAGTGACTTAGCCAAAGATACTAGTTTGGGATGACAGAATCTTATTTATTTATTTATTTATTTATTTATTTATTTTATGTACTTAGTACAGGGTCTACAGGGTCTCACTACATAGATTGGACTCATAGTGATCCTCCTCTTTTCAGCCCCACAAGTGCTGGGATTACAGATGTGCACCACCATGCCTGGTCTCACTGGCCATCTCAGCACACCCCAGGGGCTGGGCCTACACAGCAAGCCACCAGGGATTGAACCCTGCATCTGTGTAAGCAGACACTTCTGAACTATCTGGCTGGCCCTGCGATGATAGAATCTTGAGGAGTCCCAGGCCCCAGTTTGCTTCACTACTCTGGTGGTTTTAAGCAGTGTCTCCCAAACTTTCACTTGTGTGAAAATGACCTGTAGATCCAGTAAAAAATGTTTGATGCAGTGGGTTTGAATTCAGACAGCATATCTGTATTTCTAACAAAGTTCTGGACCATACTGATTTTGATTTGAAGGGTGCACTGGAAATAGCAAGGATTAAAGAGCCATGTGAAGTTCTGTGAAATTATTCTAGCTTCCAAGGTCCTTTGAAGGCCAGTCCTGTTTTCCATTGACTTGTATGAATACTTCAGTCTAGTTACATACAGTACTCACTCATTAACGGGAACCCTTTGAATGTTTTGACTCTGACTTATATGTTCATTCTTTCCCCCTCTCCTTGCTCCTTTGCAATTGAACGTCTGCTTTCTTTTTTATTTTTTTT
>NW_004524654.1:1800101-1829635 GCF_000260255.1 Octodon degus
GGTGCTTTAGACCACTGAGCCATCTCTCCAGCCCTGCTTTCTTTTTTAGTAGCAAAGTATTCCCAGATTTTCACAAATTTTTCACGACCAATTATAAAATGATTTCTCCTTCATCTGATCATTCTTATCACCCCCAAAAACTTAATTAATAAATATTTACTGAACAGATTAACAAAACCAATGTATGAGTTGCACAAATAATAGCAGGGAATGTTCTTGTGTTACTTTTCTTAACATAAAAGTTACATTCACTTTTTAAAGATTTTTGCTCAGCATTAAATTGTAACACGAAGACCTTTGTATCACCTTGCCAGACAGTGCAAAAATTCTTAGTGAGGTTATTCAGTGTTTGAGAGAAGCTTTAAAGAAGAAATTTGGATTATCCAAGGTTGTCAAGTCAAGTTCTAATAATAATATACTTAAAATATTTCCTAAGAATGGAGATACTTACTAAATTTAGTCTTCTTTTTTTGTCTCAAAATCAAAAGTTTGAGTTGGAAGTAAATTACTCTGCAAATCTGCATACTTTTTGTTTTCCTATTCTTTCATACAATACTGACTCTATAAGAAAAGAAAAAAATGAACCTAATCTGTTTTATTAAATGGAATAAAATTTGGGAGATAAATGTTTCATGGTCGTGGGATGTCCACCATGAAACTCCTTCTCTAATAGCCTGTGCCTTAGCTACTTTGTCATCACTGCAAATCAATACCCAACACCAACTGCTCAAGTGGATGGTTCACTTCTGCACTCTGTGGTTGTCTGCCTTTAATAACAACAAAAAACAGTAGGTGCAGGATATAGTGGAGAAAAGCTTCTCATGTCACTGTGACCAGGAAGCAGAGGGGAATCAGAGGGAGCTCCACCTTGCAAAGTCACACTCCTGGTGCTTCTGCCTCCACCCAGGCTCCACACCCCTTTAGCAAGTCAGGTGTAGCATTCTTGTAATCTAATTTTTTTCTCAAATTCCTGCCTATGAGCACAGAAGGCTCTTGGGGTAGATCTATAACCATGACACCCTACAACCCCTTCAGCAAAGTCTGTGGTGCTTCCTACTGTGATTCTTCTTACTAGATTTTGAGAGAATAAGCAAAGATGGCAAACATGAGTTGTGCAAGTGGTAGAAAAATACACAGAGAGTGAGAGGGCAGCTGACATCAGGGGGATATTAGTATTTGATGAGACATTCAGGCCTTCCTAGCACTTCTGTTATTGATAAGCACATTTTAAGACAAGAGTTCACATCAAAATCACCTCTTCTTGGGCCTGCTTTCAAAGGTGCTGACAGGACTGGGTGGAGTCAGACTGGACATTAACTTTTCTTATTTTTCAAGATTCTTTGTAAATAAAAAATGTTCATCCAAGATTGAGAACTGAAGTGGAGAATCTAAACTAATTCAGAAAATACAATGCATTTTGTGACTAAGAAAGCAAAAATTATAAAGTTCTTTTCTGGGTATCTCCCGCATCCAACTTGCTTTCTTTCATTCATGACTGAGGTGATTTTTGAACTATTTTACAGATAGTTTTTGTTATTTAGCACTCAAAAAAAGTATTGAGTTCCTAACAAGAAAAGAATAGCATTAAACTGATCAGTCAACTCTGATTCATCTAAATTATTATAATCTCCTTGCTTCTTGATTATTAAAGACTATTCATAGATAATATAAATTTAGTGGTATATATATTATAAATATATGTGCATTTGATTATATAAATATATATCAGATTACAAAATATTTAAATGGCTTTTTTTTCAAATTAGTAAATTTTTGAGGAATCATTTATTTTCTTTTCTTGTACTTTAGGGAAGGGTCTGCAGGGTGTTCAGGGTCTCACTACTAGGTTGGACTCATAGTGATCTGCTTGTTTACAGCCTACCAAGAGCTGGGATTATAGGCACGTACCACAACGCCTAGTCCCAATTGCCATCTCAGTGTGCCCAGGGTGGGGAGGCAGCATGGCAGGCCAGGGGATAGAACCCATGGCCCCTGTGCCTGTTAGCAGGTGCTTTAATCTGTTGAGCTATTTGGCTGGCCCCTGAGGAATCATCTATTTCCAAATGACCATTTTACTGTGGTCTAAATTTTAGGGCTTAGGATATTGTGAAAGACACAATATACTAAGCATATTGATATACTTACAATGAGTTTTCTAAAATTGCTTTTCAGTATCTCAGCACTGCTAAAGTTTGGAATAAAAGGCAGGTGAGGTAGAACAGGTCACATGTAGGCTATATGAAAAATATATACGTTGTTGCTAAAGGATTCATAAATGGATTAACTTTTGAAGGGATTGGTATTGAGTCAGCACACTGTGGTTAAATTGATTAGCTCATCTATATCAACAGATTGATCAGGTTATTAAAGTCGGTGTCTTGTTTCCTCTTTTCTCATTGCTGGGACAAACACCTGACACCCTAAAAGAAGGAAAGAAAGGTTATTAAGCTTACGGTTAGTGGAGGTTTTAGCCCATACTCAGCTGGCTCCAAGGCAGAGTGTTGCATGCTAGACAACAGCTGTTCAGGGCAGTGGCAAAGAGCAAGAGAGCAAAGGGAGTGGCAGCAGCTCAGGCAGCTGGCCAGCCTCTCTCCCTCCTCACAGCTACTGCAGCACATCTGCCCCAGGGCACTCACACCCCTGATCCCAGCATGGATCAAGAATCAATCACAGACTTCAGAAGCCACCCCATGACTGCATGAGGCCTTGGGGGGACAATGAGACATGAACCGTAACAGGTGGATTCTTTGCAAAATGATCTTTTGTTAAGTGCATCTAATATTCGAGAGAAAACTGAAAAATAATTTACATCCTTAATTTAGGACAAAGTTACTGGCTGGTGATTTGGAAAATTCCAAACAGCCAAGAGTAGGAGCATCCTTATGCAGGTTTATTTTTATTGCTGTGGTTGTTTATTAGAGAAAAGGCCTCTCCATCTATTTAAATTATTCCATATTTCCATTATGGCTTTGTTTTTTATTCCATCTCTTTACATAATAATAGCCTTTAACTGAAAATTAATACATTATAACTGATGCAGAACAAAATCCATCCTATTCAGTTCCATTATTATAGATATTGTCTTCAAAAATTTCCAGATGTTTATTTTTTATTTTTAACAACTTTACTGAAGTATAATTGATATACGACATAGTGTCCATATTTCCATTGCCCTGTTGGATTTGTTTTGGTGTATGTATGTACCCATGAAAGGACTACATTAATTAAGAAAATAAGCCATCATTACAAAAGTGTTCTCTTGTTCCTTGATCACCATTCCTGTACCTCACACCTCTGCCGCAACCTCTGCTCAGTTTCTCCTCACTTCACAAGCTGTAGATAACAGTTTTGTCTATGACTAATTATTTTGGGACTCGTCCCTCTTATTTCACATACTGATAGTTCATTCTTTTTTCTCACTGAGTAATAGTCCAATGAGTTGATCCACAGCCATTTTTCTGTTCCCTTGTTGAGGGACACTTGGCTTCCACCTTTTATTAAAATTATTTTTAAAAGATTTATTTATTTATTTGGTACAAGGTCTCACTACTCAGCTCAGACTCATAGTGATTCTCCTGTCTCAGCTGCCCCAGCCATGGGATTAGAGGCATGCACCACCACGCCTGGTTTTGGTGGCCTGCTCAGCTCGGCCTGTGTGGCATGTGGTGCCAGGGATCAAACTCAGATCCTTGTGCTTTCTAGGCAGGCGCTGAGACCTCCAACCTATCTCCCCACCCCTTGGCTTCCAACTTTTGCAGGTAAATCTATGAATATTTTGTTAAAGTCTTTGCATGGTTATTGCCTCATTTCTCAATACAAAGGAGTGGAATGCTGGTTGCATGGTAACAGAATGTCTAAGTTCTTAGAACCTGCACAATTATTTTTTCAAGGCTGTACATTGTAGAAATGCACTATTTACAAGTTGTCTTTTCTCCAGATCCTCAGCAACAATCACATGTTAGCTATTCCAACAAATATGTAGATACAGTTCAGTGGAACTTAGATGAGTACTTTTACAGACTTTTCTTTCAGAAATATGTTTTCTTCTTCTCTCCTATTTTAGATATTTAGGTTCAGCAAGTATTCCAAAACTTCTCTCAACTATGTTATGACTTAAAGAGTCCATGCACCTTCCCATTTGACTTCTGTAGACAATTTCATGTCTTTAAAGGATCTAACAATAAGAATTAGGAGTGCCTGGGGGCAAAGTGAAAGATGGCCGGTGTACTCAATCATATCTGTTTCACTGAACTGCAGTGGCCCTGTGCACACGGAGACATTTTCAGTAGAGCAGACTTGTTTTCATGAAGTCCTTAACATTTGGTGGGGTAAAAAGTAGTTCTTATATTTAGCTTCTACCACACTCATTCATATCTTCTCATATGTTATTCAACTTAGGTGAATGTACTAATGTGCAATACGAGTCCTTATCAAAATATAGGGACAAATGGATCGTTAGATCAGCTAGCATATTTTAAAAACATTACCTCTAATAATTCAGTATAGGGAAGAGAATCAGTTGTGTGATATCCAACTCACAATAGCCATCTGCAAAGAGTGAGTAGGGACTATCCTAGGTTTCATCAAAAAGGGCTCTCTCCAAATTAAGCAAAATCAAAGACTTGAAGATAGATGTATGACTTTGACAAACATTTTTTTTTTTTCAGAACCAGGGATTGAACTCAGGCCCTTGCGATTGCCAGGCAAGCACTTATTCTACTGAGCTATCTCCCTGGCCCCAAACATTTTCTAGTAGATCAAAGGTAAGTAATTTTCTAGTGTCAACATTAAAATGTAAGTTTTATTTTTATTTTTATTTTTTTTTTAGTTTAGGGTCTACAAGGTCTCACTACACAGATCAGACTCATAGTGATCCTCCTGTTTTTAGCCTCCCAAGTGCTGGGATTACAGGCATGCGTCACCATGCCCAGTCTCAATGGTCATATCTGCGTGCCCTGGGGGTGGGACCAGCATGGCAGGCCAGCGAGTGTCTACCTAAGCAGGCACTTCAATCTGCTGAGCTATATGGCTGGCCCTACAAGTCTTGATATTGTCAAGATTCACCAAACTGTAGTAGTATTCAGTACAATTGTTACAAATCCAAAGCATGTGCAGCTTTATGAAGGGAAGCACTCTATCATTCAATTTTCTGGTTTCTGTTTTTATGGATGTTCAGATACATACCTAGTATTTGACACTACTTCTGAGAGGTGAGTGAGCTTGTGTCTTTTAAATCCATAACTTTCTTTGCACACATTTCACATGCTTATACTAATTAGGAAACCCCTGGAAAATGCTTCCTGAATTAGAATGTCCATGGGACCTAATTCATGGGACCTACTGAATATAGTGATCTCTAGGAGGACATTTATGAATGTCTTATTTTGACCAAGAGGATGGTCTTGATGATGGTGATGATAAAGATAAAGATGAAGGAGTTAGACTTGCTGATAATAAGCAGTAATATTAATTATTATGGCAGTTAACATTCTTAGGGTGCTTACTCTGGGGTAGCACTCCACTAAGTACTCTGTGTAAGTTGTCTCAATCTTGCTAACATCCCATCAGTTTGGTATTAATTCTCTTTTACAAGGAAGTTCAGTGCAATAGATTGCATAGATTATGAAGTACTTTGCAAAGCTTTCTCCCTGTCCCTACAAAAATGGGATTTAGCTCTAATAATTATTATGAGCAGAAAAATTGGAGGACAGACAACATGCAATTTGGTTGGAGGAAGATCTCAATGGCTCTCAGCCTGGATAACAATCAGTTAATGGATGTAGATATCAGGGCTAAGGGAAAAAGCTCTTCACGCAGCAGATCATTATGCAGCAGCTCAGCATGTTTATTAATCATTGTGCACAATTAAAATGCCATTTCATCCCTCTAATTAAAACAAGTAGTTCCCTGAGGCTAGCACCTGAACTAATGAAGCCTGGTTGCCTAAGGATCTCACTCAGGGACAGGAATTAAACAATGAAGGAAGCAGTATGTTTCCATGTTGTCCAGACAGCATCAAACTGTATATGACATCATGAGTGAGTGGTCCAGTTGAGATTGAGCTTAAAGATCCAGGGCTGTTTCATTTTTTTTTTTTTGGGGGGGGGAGGAGCATGAAGTATAGGTTTAGATATTGAAATTATTTTAGTTTCTTCATTGAAATCTCATCGTCTCTCAATCTGTATACCTTATGGTTAACCCTGAATTTTCTTCATCGCTGGAATGTGAAACAGATGTCATGATGTTCAGAGGAAGTTCCAGGGATTCCATGCTTGGCACCTAGTTACTTGGGAAGCTTTTGTTAGTTTGTGGAACTGTTTGAGTCTGCAAATGCTGTCGTATAAGTTGGTTGAGGAAGAGCATTTAAAACAGGGAAAATATGAATGGGATAGATGAAAAAAATCAGGACTGAAAGAGTGTACAAAGGCCCTTAGTTTTATTATTGTAAAATAGAGGGCTGTCTAGGTAGTGACCAATTTTTCTTCTACTTCTAAAATACTAAGGTTTGGGGTAATTTAAAATTCTAAGGTTTAGGGTAATTTGTTATGAGCAAAGTAGTTTAGAGTTTTCATTGTGTACTAATTTCCCTACAATTTGGCTAAATTAAATCTTGCTAGTCTTCTTCTCTAATTCCTGTTTATTTTACCACTACGTTTAGTGTCTGACATGATTCTTCACAAATAACAGCTAATCTGTTAATGGTATATAAAAAGCATAAACCAGGTTCAGTCACCAGATGTGAGGAACTCATAGGCTTTAGTGCTGTGCTCCAAACAGTTGGTGCTGTAGAGAGAAGAACCCATCACATGAGATATTACATGAGTTATCTGGGGAGTACCAAACCTCAGTGATAGGATTTATTTTCATTGTAGTGACTCTGTCAGTTTAGTTCCTTACAATTCAGAGCAGAAGGTGATGATAAAGCATTGCTTCCTCTTCTGTAAGTAAGCCACAGATCATTTTTCCTGTCTTCTGCTATTCCAAGAAAATATATATGGCTACAAAACTGACAATCATAGGAGCCTTGACTCTTCACCTTTTTAATGGATCATAGAGTTCCAGAAAATCGGATAGATTTTAAATAATCCATTGTCAGAAACATGCATAGTGAATGTTGCAAACAGCTATGGGATGCATTGTAGTCAGGATTTGCAAAGGAAACAATTTAATGCAGGACACATAATTTATAGGACTATTTCATAGTAGTCACTGAAAGAGTGATGTATAAAAGAATGTAGGCCCTGAAGACCCAAAGAATCTAGCTGAGAGCCTGGATCCAAGGGCAATGTTCTGTATGAGTCCAGCTGAAGATCTAGAGCACATGGCAATGCCCCCTATGAGTCCAAGCAGAGGCCCAGAGCCCACAACAATGTCTCATGCAAGTCTTTATCAAGGATCTACACTGGAAAGGTCGAAGGGTCAAAGTTGAGAGCAAGAAGTCTGTGCCTGTGGGATGAAGGTGTGCCTACAGGCTCAGCAATCTGCACTGGAGCCAGGAAGCAGCACTCGAAGCAAGGACCAGAGTTCCCTGGAAAAGCACCATAGCCATGCTCAGCAACAATGACGTCCTGAGCTCCACGGACAAAGAGAATAGCCGAGTTCATACCAGGAAAAATAGTTTCTCCATGACACTGAATAGTACACCATCTTCTCCTCCATAGCCAGAAAGCGATGTTCAAAGTAAGAACCAGAGGCTCAGTGAGAGTCACATGGAGAGAAAACATTCTCTCAGAGTTTCACAGAGAGCAAATTGGTCAAGCAGTAGCCATGACTCATCCACATGGCTGACACTGACAAAGGATCTACAAACTGTGGTACAGGGTTTCAGGGTAAATCCTGAGGGGATTTGACTGACCTTGTAAGATACAATAGTTACATTTCTGGTTATATAGGTCTTGCTTTATCTTGGTCTTAACCATACAGCAGAAAAGTATGAAAACGAGGTATAAAAAGTAAAGCCATATTAATATGCTGAGCTGTAAAAGGCTCAAGTTAACAACTTCTGACATTGCCAGTCTTATGGAAAACCCACTACTATTATGGACTACTGGACTATATTGGAATATTTTGCTGAATTCACACAGCTATAATATTTAAATGACAATGGAATACCCTTCTTTGACAAAACTAAACAAAAAAGGGGACACAAATGAACAATCATTTTATATCTGTATATTCAAAATAGGATAGATACACAGCTACATTCTCTCTTTTTATTTTTTTCCATAATTTTATTGAGAAACAAATAGCAATTAGACAGTTTCAACCCAAATTGGTAAGACAGTTTCAATAATTAATACATTGCATACATTCTTCCTAGTGGTTAATTGCTGTACGAGATGCGGACATGATATCCTATTTACAAATACTATTAGAACAGATTCCTCTATTCATTAGGAAAATGTAACTATATATCTATCCTAACCATTTTGAATATACAGATACAAAGTGGACATTCATCTGTATCCTCTTTTTTTGTTAAGTTCCATTATTTTATACATTCTCTTAATTCAATGAATAAAAGATTTGTAATATCTTTTGAAGAAAGATGACCATGTAGCCACATAGCACAAGAGCAGGTATTCTTTTTTCCATAGTGGCCAGGAGACTCCAGAAACAGATACAATTTTGGGTAGTACCTTTTCTACCTTCTTTGTTAATAACAGGCATCTGACTTCAGTGTCTTTATTTGGAACAAACTAAAAAATGAAAAACAAAACAAAACAAGAAGTGTTTGTGGACAAGATATCATGTCTACATCTTGTACAATGAATAGCCACTAAGACAACAATATGCAATGTATTAAGTATTGAAACTGTCCTACTAATCAGTTTTGAAACTGTCTCATTGCTATTTGTTTCTCAATAAAATTATTTAAAAAAGAAAAAAGAACCAGAGGCTCCACACCTCCAAAGTGAACCATAACCATTCTCAGCAACAACAACGTCCTGAGCTCCTTCAGTGATGAAAGCAGCCTATCTCATCAGGAAAGCCAGCATGACAAGCTCCGCCAGGAGACCAACAGTTCTACCTCTTCCTTTCCAGTTCACCACTTGCTGCTGTTGCCAACAATCCTCAGGTGGCCTCACCCACCCAGCGCCATACTGATTCAGTTAAGCTGGGTGTTACCAGCTGACCACCAGTTGTCAATTCGCCACAGGATGTGATCCTCAAACACCTTATAATATTCACCTAAGGAGTTCAGATGATTAAGAGTCATTATTTTAAAAGATTTTGTAGGGATTTTCAATAATCCTTTAGAAGGCCTGCATTTATCCTGTCTTGGTTTCCTCTAGCAAGTGAAGAAAGATGACCATGTAACCACATAGCACAAGAGCAGGTATTCTTTTTTCCATAGTGGCCAGGAGACTCCAGAAACAGATACAATTTTGGGTAGTACCTTTTCTACCTTCTTTGTTAATAACAGGCATCTGACTTCAGTGTCTTTATTTGGAACAAACTAAAAAATGAAAAACAAAACAAAACAAGAACAATAATGAGGTAGTAGTCATACTAGTAGAAAATGGTAAACCATAGGAAAATAGAATGGTTTTAATTTTCTCACTCCATATAGACTATATTCTTAGGGCCAGAAGTTTATTGGTATCCAGAGATTGCAAGTTCTAGTCATAGGCTCTAAGAATCTGTTATTATGCAATTGTTCTTACATAAGCCTAAATCTTTCTTTCCAAGCTGAAGCTTAGTTTCTCTTGTACATCATCGTAGGAAATATAACTTGGTCAATAAGACATCCAAAACCTAGCAGAAATCAGCCAATAACTCAGATTAAGTGGCATGATAATTGGGTTTCCTAAGCATTTTTTTGGTATTAAAACAAGTTAATCAGCCATAAAACACCAACTCATCAGAATCCAAAGTCTTGTTCAATTAACTTCTCACCCTAAACACTTAAGTATTATTTTTTTCTTTCTTTCAAATCATTGTGTCACAATTTGCCAAGAACGAAAGTGTTGTCTGGAGGGGGAAATTCCAGAGAGAGAATAAGAGCCAATTCTTTTCAACTGCATTATTTTGTACGTAATTATTATTTTTAGTAAAAATGGAAACAGAAGATTTTTTTTGCCCTTAAAGGAGATGACACCCTGAATTTACAAGTTAAACCAGAAGGACTAAAGTTTTATAGCTCTTTGTTTGAAATGATCACCATATTCTTATATAATATTTATTCTAAAACACTGGATAAACTAGAAATTTGGAAAGCAAAATAATAACTAACGTAATACCACCAACACATGATTTTGTATTTCAGTGCTTAATGTTAGACTGATTCTCAACTTCTTAATATCTTGTCTTGGTATTATGCTTATAGACTCATACTTACACGAGGGAAATACAAACTTTTCTTGTGCTTAAAGCCTGGATATAGCTTTAGATTTCCTAGATATGTGCCTTTGGAACTGAAGCATAGAACCACAAGTTGCCAAACTATTTTCTTAGAATTAAAGGACACGAAATATATTTAAAAAATTAAGCTTCAGATAAAACTGGGTAAAAACTCTGTCAGGGTTTAGGGTGTGACCTAGTCATAGAATGCTTCACTAGTATATGCCAGATCTTGGATTCAATTTCCTGTCACAAAAACAATAAACAAATAATTGAAATCCTTGTCTTATGTTTAGCTATGTGATATGGCCCTGAATAAATTACGATGTAATCTCTCTTTCCAGCAATTATACAGAAGTCAAAATTCATTAATTAATTTACTCTAAGCTGTATTCTAACAATCTTTACTTTATCTAATTATAGAATAGCTCATGGTCTAGGTGAACTATATCTAAAAGAGTGAGACAAAATGCAAATATAAGTTATAGCACACTATACGAGAGGTAGTGACAATTACACAAACCAGGAACAGAGAAATTAGAGTAGCTGTTATGGAAGGATTTGAGCAAGCATTCTGGGACATTAAATGTTCACAGGATGTGAAAGAAACATTCATTCTGAGTGTCAAAGTATGAGTAGAAATTTGCTAAAAATCAAGATTCAGGATACAAAAATGTCAGTCTGAGAAATAGAATATATAGGCTGAAATTGTAAATATCTGATGTATAAAAGGAACAATGCAAAATTCAACAGAGAACAGAAGTTTGGACTGGAAAGGAGGTGAGCCCAGATTGGGAAAATCATGTACTGAGTCTGCTCAGATGATATAAGTGAATGGGGAGCTGTCAGAATTTTATTAAAGTGTTGGGCGATATGAAAATTTTTTTTAAAGAAAGTAATAACAGACTAAGAGTGGACTAGATGAACAGTCAAGTTAGAAATATCAGAAAGTTTATTGATAAAATACTTTAATGATTTTTCAGGGTAGGAATAGTTACATAAAGATTTACAAACATCTTAAAATCTGGAATATTAAGTAGAATTAAACTTAGAGAAGACAACAGACTTAAATTTACTCACATATTTGTTCTCCAAAATCATTGTTTTGTTTTTCTACCACATAGATGCTCAGAAGTTAGTTAAGTTTCTTGTGGAACATAGGAACTCCAGTTTTGTAAACATAATTGCAAAAGTTTGCCATCCTTAGTCAGCATACTTGAGTAGTTCCTCACCAATTTTTATTTTATTTTTTGAAATTCTTTTTTTCCATAATTTTATTGATAAACAAATAGCAATGAGACAGTTTCAAATCAAATTGGTAGGACAGTTTCAATAATTAACACATTGCATACATTCTTCCTAGTGGTTAATTGCTGTACAAGATGCGGACATGATATCCTATTTACAAACACCATTAGAACAGATCCCTCTTTTCATTAAGAGAATGTAACTATATATCTATCCTAACCACTTTGAATACATAGATACAAAATGGACATTCATCTGTATACTCTTTTTTTGTTAAATTCCATTATTTGAATATTATAAGTGTGTAAACTCAGCAAAATTTTCTAAAAGAGTCCAGTAGCCCATAATAGTATTGGGTCTTCCACTTGACTGGCAATGTCAGAAATTGTTGACCTGAGTCCCGTACAGCTCAACATAACAGCATGGCTTACTTCTTATATTTCGTTTTTATACTTTTCTGTTGGATGGTTAAGACTAAGGTAAAGCAGGACCTATGCAACAAGAGTTGTAGCTTTTGGGTCTGATAAGGTCAGTGAAATTCCCTCAGGATTTATCCTGAGATCCTGGATCTGAAAACATCATATCATAATGATATATGTGTGCCTATGTTTATAGCAGCACAATTTGTGATAGCCAAATCTTGGAAACAACCAAGATGCCCATCACCTGAGGAATGGTTGAAAAAGAAGTGGTATTTTTACACAATGGAGTATTGTTCAGCTATTAAGAATGATAAACTCGAAGCCTTTATATTGAAGTGGATGCCACTTGAACATATACTCATAAGTGAAATAAACCAGACACACATGTATAAATATTGTATAGTTTCCCTAGTTTAAGAACTCAAAAGAAGAAATACAAATAGAAAGGTATAATACAAGTAAAAGGAAAGCAGGATCTCAAGGACTAACTAACCAAGAGAGGGAAAGGAGAAGAGCTAGGAAACATGAATAAGTCAAGCCATACAGTTATATGTAGAAGATGGGCAAGGCAATGATCCTGAGAATCTTCAGAAGATTTTTGAATCTAGCAGTTAATTGGAAAGACTCTCACCCTGACTAACTATATATACTGATACCTGTGAACTAAGCTACTGCACTGCAGATGATAATCTATAATAGTAGTTTCATGCTTAGAGTGCCTGTTATTCTGGTCTTCTGAATATGGGCTGCTTGTCATGACATGCCAGTTGCTGCTATGATGTCTCTTGGGTAGATGGTTGTTCAAAAAGAAGTGGGTGGTGAATGAAAGAAGGAGACAGGAAAAGGAATATTGTGGGACTGTCCTGCTTCTCCCCAATTTGAGTTGAAATTCAGCCCTGTGTTTTCCTGCGGTCTGGAAACTTGCAAAGTGTTTTTGCTGGCTCTTTGGTGTTGTTGTTTGGAACATAAAGCAACCTAAGTAACCCTTGATGTGCCTGCTGTGCATCAAGAGACAGGTGACCAAACTACCCTTGTTGGTGTAGTTGGCTTCACACCAAACCAAAGTTTTGTGACAAATGCCATTATGGACCATCCAGCCTCAGTGTAGACAAAAGAGTCACTCAGGTGATCCACAGAACTTGTTGATCATCTGGCAAGTCCAAACTGTAGCCTATGTTTTGTATGTTTGTTGTGAGTGAGAAGGAATTATCTTTTGTATTTTTGTACAGGGTCTACAGGGTCTCACTATGTAGATCAGACTTCTAGGGATCCACCTATGTTCAGCCTCCAAGAACTGGGATTATAGGCGCGCGCCACCATGCCCAGTCTCAGTCGCCATCTTAGTTTGCCCCGGGGGTGGGGCCAGCATGGCACAGCGGGGATCGAACCCCAACCACTGCATCTGCCTAAGCAGTGACTTTCATTAGGTGAACCATTTGGCCGGCCCTCGAAAAGGAATTATCTTGGGCTACATATGAAATATCTGTTAATATAAATAACTGGTTGGAAGACAATACTGTGTACTACAACAAATACTTCAAAATTCATATTACTTTGTTAAGTGAAATTCTGTGTCACTTGTAAATTTTTCTGTTTTAATTCTAATTTGTACCTTGTTTAAAAAAATAACTGTAACACATGGATTCTCAAAAAAAGAAACATATAATATAGTTAATGTACATAAATAGTAAAAATTTCTTTTACAGTTTTTTATTATAATACTTTAAAAATGTGACATGGGTTGAACAAACTTGAGTTCTTACAAACTTCATGTTTTGGAGTCAATATCCAGTAAGCATCAGTCTGGTATAAGGAACTTTTGCAGACATGGCTTTGTGCTTATAGATATTTGCACAGAGGGAAAAATATGATAAAGATGTGCTGGACATATGCAAAGGTTCTATTTCCACCTATCTGACAACAATTTTTCAAATTTGGTCCTATGATTTGCTTCTCTTCTGAAGCAAGAGCCTAGAGCTTGCATCTGTCATAACCTCCTAGTATCTTTATATTCACTAAAAGTATAATTTAATACTAAAATTATAATCTAAATAGCGTAGTATTTTTCTTACTCAAATATTCTTACATAGGTATTTTTTATTACTTTGATATATACCTGGGAATTAACTTTTCAAGCTCTATAAAAGGACAATTAAATACTCACATTTTCACAGTGTATGATTTTCTTTACTTTTTCTGTATTCATGGTATAAGACACCGGAATTAAAAAAAAATAGCATTAGGTGTTACTAAAAAATGACAAAATAGTATCAGTTAAATATTTACTTTAGCGGAAATCAAATTACTAGGGGAAAATTAAATGAAATGAGAGAAGAAATAAAGGGGATATATATATATATATATATATATATATATGTGTGTGTGTGTGTGTGTGTGTGTGTGTGTGTGTTCTGCTAGATAAGAGTAGTTAGCTGTACTCATTGGAAAGTGTGTAGTCTCCCAAGCAGAGAGAAAAATGGGGGAGAAGGCTCACCATGAAAAATAGAACAGACACATTAAGGCCTGACCCCAACATAGCTTAAGGTTAACTATGTATCCATCTCAAATTTCCTCCATGGATTTACACAGTAACAGAGAGACAGCACAATTCATGGGGCATAAAAACCATACTACAATGCCTGCTCAAGACTTGGTATCTCCTAACCAAGGGAAAGGGAGGCTGAGAGCCAACTCCCAGTGAATGAGAGGCTCCAGTTACACTGGGAGTTCAATTAAGAGAAAATCAACCAGCTCATTATTGTACACAAGAACATTCAGTCTTTTGAATGAAGAGAATGATTGCAACTTGAATAGGAAAGCCTTAAACCACTAATCAGAGTATCTCAGGTTTGACCTATTCAAGTATATTCCAAATTACTCAATTAGCTGGATTGCCAATAAGTTCCTTGTCACAGCTATATTGGCACTGATGATATCATAATCAGTGGTCTTAATCAAGCCTTTGAAAACAAAAATGATGGGCTGAATATACTCATAATAAGGACTGGGAAATTAGAGCCACCACCACCAGGTCACTGCTATTGGACTATTCAGTATTCTGCCCTGGTAACTGTTTCAGAACACTGTGAGTTTTATTTGTGTGAACCCATTCTCAGGCTATGAGCCTGTCTCATAACTCCCCAGCCTTTATTTGTGGGTATCATTGCTACCTAGGTAACCAAAGTTCAGTTCTTTACAGAATCCACTGGCCCTCTTTAAACATATGTTGGTAACCTAGATTCTTAACCTAGTAGTTTGCTGCCCATTTGGTTGGGCTGGCTCTATGATTCCTAAACTGAAGAACACAGAAAAGGAAGGTCCCCTCCCCTACCTTTCCAGGAATTCTTGCTGAAGGCATGTGTTATTCTTGCTGGACAGCAGTGGTTTGAGAGCAGAGACTGCTCACCCATGCCATTCTAGAATATGAGCTTACCATACAGTACATACATTCAGCCCTTTGTATCTTTGGGTTCTACATCATGATTCAACCCAAGGGTCAGAAAAATTTAGCAAAATTGTATCGGTTCTGAATATTCACAGCGTTATTTGTCTTGCTGTTATTTTCTAAGCAACACAATAAACATGACTATTTAGCTTATATTAAGTGCTACAAGTAATCTAGAAATAATTTAAAGTACAGTGGAATAAGGATACACATTGCTTATATGCAAATTTCATGCACTTTTTAAAAAATGAATTTAGGACAGGGTGTATAGGGTCTACTGGCTCTCACTACATAGATTGGACTCAGAGTGATCCTCCTGTTTTCAGCCTCCCAAGATCTGGGATTACAGGCATGCACCACCACACCCAGTCTCAATTGCCATCTCAGCATGCTCTGTACTCTGCCAAAGCAGCTGGTTTAGTCCGCTGAGCTATCTCACGCACTTTTCTAAAAATAAAGAACTTATATGTTTTCAGAATTTGGCATTGTTGGAGGGCTCTGGACCAAATCTCTGACGTCTATCTAGGGAAAACTGAACCTACAAATGTTTTCTGAATGAGTAGATATGTCAGTGGGGGGAAATAAAATTTAAGAACAGTCTTAACAGATCCATTTAAAATAAGGTCCATTTTGAAATAAATTCAACCACAGCAAACAGGAATCCTGCCCATCTTTTTCATTTTCCTCAGTACCTAGAGAAATGTTTGGAACAGTATTTATGATAAGAAACATTTCTTGAATGGACAATTGACTATGAGCAGGATTTTTTTTCTTTCTGGTGGAAATCATGAAAAAAGGCTGAGTTTTCTGTATTTGATTATGGCCAAGATGAAGGTAAAGCAATAATCATGAATTGCAAAGCAGGGATAATTTAGCATTTACTGGAATCTCAGAAACCTTAAAATTGTAGGCTTTTTAGGAGACAAAGTGATCTTACACTAGTCACTGGTGTTTCTAGTGCATATGGAATCAAAGTTGGAGGCATTTGGACACAGCAAATAGACCACCGTGTTAACTAATTAAAGTAACAATGAGTAATTGTCAGATATTGTACCATTTATAGGAACAAAACTGAACAATTTGAGGAAAGATCCAAAGACAAGATTAATCTTGTTAAATATTAACAGCAAGTATACATGCAGAAGTTCAAAAATGTGCTTTTTCTAATCTTGGTTTGGATTTCCCTAGAAGCAAACCTTGAGCGAAGTCTGCAAAGATAAGTGGTTGCGTTGGAAGGTAGCCCCAGGAAGCACTGACGGGGAAAAGGAGAAGTCTCTCAGGAAGGGAAGGCAGCCAGTCAGGCGTGATACCAAGCCAGCTACCTGCTGAATCAGCTGGAGGCCAGGCCCTCTAGAAAACTTTGATAGGCAATGACAGATTCTCCTCAGGGTTATTTCAACTAAAACACCAAGAAGCAGCACCAAGTCCACCAAGTCCATGTCATCGGTTGAAGGATTGCCTTAGCTGTTCCCTCACTTTACAAGTCTGTCAAGAATGCTTCTTGCACCAGGAAGATGGCTCAGTAGAATAAGTGCTTGCCTGGTAAGCACAAGGGCCTAAATTCAATCCCCGGGTCTGTAAAAAAAAAAATTCTTTCACCTTTTTCTCAATAAAATTATTTTTAAAAAATAAATAAACGTCAAATAGTTTTAAAAAAATAATGCTTCTTGCACAAAGAGATTCCTGGGAAGAGCATCGTGTCACCTATGGGGCTGCTATTGTTTTTGACAAAAGCACAATAAAACTAAAACCAATTCAGCACCAAAGTAAAATGATTCTGTTTTTGCCTTTCAACCACGTCTCTTTCCTCATGGCCTATCTAGAGCTCTACAATAACAAAGGATAGCTCAGGAAGGCTTTTCCACTTTTGTTCTTGCTCCACTAAGACCTGTAATAGTGTTGGATTACTTCCTTAGAGCAGGGAGGCTGGATTTCACTGCACTCAGGGTGGGGGGGGGGTGTTCCATGAAGACTCATCCCCCAGGATGTTCTTTGCCTCTCCTCTCTTCCTGAACTATGGTAGAATGATAGAGTTGTTATTTTCCTATACTCCTTGGAAGGAATGGTTTTTCTTTGGAGTCCTCTGACATTTCTGAATCTGCTTCCATATCTAGAACTCTAATTTCTTTGTTCAACTTTTTGAAAGTAATGTTGAATATGTACACAATCATATTGTTAACGATTTGAAGGCAATGTCTGATTTTTTTTGTACCAATGTTGTGTGCATTATTGTCTTAGATTGCTTTTGAGACATAAAAGATGACTAAAACTAATGCTGGGCATGTGTTTGGATAAATAATGAACGCATGAATAAGTAGGCAAATGATTGTCCCTGTCACCTTTGAGAATATTCTTTTAATGAGTTCTAGTGTCAGTTTGCTTCACTGTCATGAACCTTATTTATTGATTCAAGTTATTCATATTCATTTCCCCAAAATGTTCTAGGAAGTTACTATTTATAGCTGTAGCATTTGAAGAACACTTTCTTACTCCAGCTTCTACTTTTCTTTCTGCATTCCTCTCCTCAGCTCTTTGCTTGCTTCCTCTGTGCATTGGTATGCAGGTCCTTTCAGGGGAGTAATGCATTCATTAACAGTAATCTTTAGTTGATTATTGGTCTAACTGTTTTGAAGGATACTTTCATTTTAAGAGATGCTATTGCCAAGTACTCAAAATGGTTAGGGCCTATGCTTTGGAGTTGAGACTCTCTACTATGCCCTAATTTTATGTTATCATTTCTGCCTTCCTCTTATGGGCAGAAATTGGGATTTTCTGTTTTGTCCATCGATAATAAATTATTTTCAATCACAACCAACTGCATATTTTCTTTATTTCCTTGGAAGAATACAAGACATATATTGGAAATGTAAACCCTCAAGTTTAGTTATGAGGCCTATGGAATGAATGCTAACTTATTCCTTGATTTAACTTTATAATTCATACATGAATTCCTTCGTATATATGACTATTTCTGTCGCTGACCACTGTACTATCATAAAAGTCTAACCCTGGGAATAGACCTCTAAAAATGTTTGGTGGGTGAACCATTGAGGCAGTGGGATCCCAAGTAACAGAATCACGTGAGTATCATGGAGTAGTCTCAAGGTGGGTAGAAATGATTTCAAAGTTCTAGATATGGATAGGAAAAAAATTGGATGGAATAAAGCAAGGCCCTGATCACTGACAAGGATGATGTCTGGGATCAGAAACTAAGTTTTCAAGAATGAAAATGAGCTTATACCTGATAATGAGCACACAACTGTGAATAATAACCATATAGATTAAATGAATGAGTCTCCCACGAAGGAGAACTTGAATAGTGGCTGAAGATGGAAAAGAGGAGAAATGTGTTTAGGGTTCTTTGAAAGAAAAAAAGTTATAAAATTAATAAGGAAACAGATTTTCCATATGAGTAAAGCATGAAAGGGCTAAAAATTCTTACTTGCAAAATTAATTCTATTGGCTTAAATATGAGCACTGTCATGCATGCTGAAACCTAGCTCATAATGATAAGCAGAACAAGGCCAGGGTAAAGGACAGTAGATTGGGGGAAGGGCCAGGAAGCCTGGGGTTTTGTCTGAACTTACTTAATATCTTCATTCATGGTCTCCAGGAAGGGATAAACAATAATGTACTAATGAAAATTACACACTGAAACTGAGATAATCCCCAGTGAAGTTTGAAAGATTAATGCAGAGGAATCAAAAACTCAGAAATTGGATCAAGATGTAAAGAGAAAATTGAAGGGGAAGAAAAATCACCATATACAAAGATATTGCTTTAGAAGAAAAATCTATCTTCCACTGTAGCAGAAGCCTTGTGGAGCTTCGACCCCACCCTTCACCACCATCATGAAAATCTAGAAAGTAATATATCCAGGAATATTTGAAGGTTTTTTATAAAAGCATGTGACAAATGATGCCTTAAGAAGGTGCATGCCTCATGTGGCTGTATCAGGCTACAAAATACCCATTTATTAAGAGTCAAGAAATCCAGTGTTTCCTTGTTTCAACCCTTGCAGAATCTCATCTCTCTACTGAATACACTCATATGCAAATGCATGTACAAACACACATGCACATGCATGCACACACACACACACACACACACACACACACACACACATTTATTTAAAGAAATGAACAAGTATTTTTAAGTTTGGGCATATTTTCCCCAACTTGAATTTTTATTAGTTATTGTGCAAAATGTATTTTTGTGTCAGCATTGGATCTATACTCTTTGGAAGTGAAATGCATTGAACTTTATTCAGGTGAATACAGGTCAATTTAAAATTTTTGAAGTGAACTGAATGCTATTAGTTCCATGAATCCTTTCTTGCACATGGACCAATGTTTCTCAAACATTTTGATCTGAAAAAACACTATCAAAGTGATTGAGAATCCCAAAAAGATTTATTTGGGCTATAGCTATGAATGTTTACCATATTAGAAAATAAAACTGAAACTTTAAAATTATGGTATTCCATATCCAATAAATAGTATGCAACAACATAAAGCATTTCATGAAAAACAATATTTTTTCAAACAAAATATTTAGAAAATTATATTATCTTACATTTTTGTAAGTTCCTTTCCCTAACATGTGGCTTAATAGAAGACAGCTGACTGTCAGTTTCTGCAATTCTTTCTGCTGGATATTTTGTGTCACTTGAACTCTACGAAGAAGATACAGCTTTGCACTACACTAGGTGGCTGGGAAAAAACAATAAAGATTCTCTGAAATAATCTTAAGGACCCCAAGACAAAGGTTTTCATTCATTCCAAGCTTGAAACTCTCCTTTAGATAAAAAATGAAATGCAAGCCTTGAAAAGCTACATTTCCTGAGATGAATAGCTTCACATTGTTAAAAATCTTATATATCATGAAGAGGTCTCAGAATTTGAAATGTACAGTGAGGTATTCATGCTTTCAGACTTCACATCTACAGCATAATAAAGGCACAGTTCCATGAGGTCAGCTTGGAAAGTATTTTTAAAAATAGGATTTAATGGTCTTTTTGTACTGTTTATATATTTGGTACAGGGTCTCACTACACAGCTTGAACGCCTAGTGATTTTCCTATTCATAGCCTCCCCAGCTCTGGGATTACAGGCATGTGCTACCATGCCTGGACTTGGTCGCTGGCTCAGCATGCCCTGAGGACAGGGCTGGCATGGAGTGTGGGACGGGATCGAACCCTGGTTCTTGCCCTGTCAAAGCAGGCACTTAGTCCACTGAGCTATCTCGCCAGTCCGATTTTTTTTTTTAAATGTGTTTGGTACAGGGTCTCACTACACAGCTTGAACTCATACTGATCCTTCTGTTTTCACCCTTCCCAGAACTGGGATTACAGGTGTGCCTTCATACTTCTTAAAAATTAATTAATTAATTAATTAATTTAATACAGTACCTGCTAGGCAGCTCAGACTCACAGTGATCCTCCTATTTCAGCTTCTTCAATGCTGGGATTACCGGCATGTGCCACCATGCCTGGTTTTCGGGGCTGGCACAGTGCACCCAGGGAATTCCAGGGCTGTCATGGCATGTGGTACTGGAGATTGAGCCAGGTCCTCACACTTGACAGGCAGGAGCCTAGACCATAGAGCTGTCTCTCCAGCTATCTCCCCTCATCCTCTGCATTATATGGTATTTCTCAAAGTGTCCATTTACCTGCATACATCTCTGCTGTACTGTTAATTCCTTGGGGTATGAGCTATATTGTTACACAGGCATTCCATATATTTAGCCAAATGTGTGAAACATTATCCATGCTAAATATTGTCTTTGATTATGAGGGAATGAGTGCTAGCACTCCTGGGTGTAAATATTTATTTTTTGAAAAAATGAGATGACATTTGATGGCAAGAATAGTTTTAACAGTGACTCTGTTTTATTCTAAAATACAACTAATGGCATGAATATTGAAGGGAAAAACCTAGAAGATAGTAGGTAGTTCCTAGAAAATATAATGAGGAGAAGAAAATTCTGATGTCTTTCAAATTAAATGTATTTATTTATTTATTCATTTTTAGTATAGGGTCTACAAGGTCTCACCACACAGCTTGGACTCATAGTGATCCTCCTGTTTTCAGCCCCCCAAGCACTGGGATTACAGGACTGTGCCACCACACTCAGTCTCAGTTGCTGTCTCAGTGTGCCCTGGGGGTGGGCCCAGCACGGTATATGGTGCTGGAGATCGAATCCTGGTCCCTGCTTCTACCTAAGCTTTAGTCCCCTGAGCTATCTGGCTGGTCATAAATATTTTTATTTTAAAAACTT
Organism: Octodon degus; assembly: GCF_000260255.1. Taxonomy (NCBI): domain Eukaryota; kingdom Metazoa; phylum Chordata; class Mammalia; order Rodentia; family Octodontidae; genus Octodon; species Octodon degus. The sequence continues at coordinate 1,821,840 of NW_004524654.1, forward strand.
GTAAAAATCACATTATAGAAGTATGATTGATGCATAAATGTTGCCATATATATATATATATATATATATATATGTGTGTGTATATATATATATATATATATATAGAGAGAGAGAGAGAGAGAGAGAGAGAGAGTTTGAGGTTGTTTATGCTCATGAAATCATCATGACATCATACTATCATACTTTCTCCCTTTGTTTCATTCCACTGCTTTGATATTGTTGTTTTATTTTTAAAATACATTTTTGTAATTGTAGAGGCAGAACCTTAAATAGAAGAAAAACAACTACACACATATGCATACACACACAGATACCTACAAACACAGAGGTCATTTTTTGGTGCAAAATTGGCTGATGTAAATCAGTTTTATCCAAATAATGCGAAGATGGGAGAAAGAGAGTTCGCCACATACCTTTGAGCCAGAAATCCTCATCACTATGCAGCAAAATAAACAGTGGATTCTAAATTTAAACTTCAAACGGCAATAAATTAGAGCAATAAGATGAAAAATGAAGGGCTCAGCAACAGCCACGGCTATTAGCATCCACACCTGCTTGTGAGACAAAGAAATCCAGGGAGATGTTTGGGAAAGAATTCCAGCGCTGAGACCAAGTGCAGAATCCTTTAAACGTTGTTCCAAGGTCAGAACCTTTTGTCACTGATAAATGACCTCCAAGTAGTACTTGGAAGCAGCAAGTTGATCAGCACATTGTAGTTCTATAATGGAACTGGCTTACTGTTTCATGATTTCTCCAGACTGATTGATTATCTCGTGATTCAGGATAGTTAAAGGTTTGGGTGGAATTATACCTGAGAGGACGAAAAGCACCAAGAGCATGTCAGGAGTTCTAGACTTGTGGCTGGACAGTGCAGTTGCACTCAGGGATGGCCGGCATAGAATACAATGGGTGGGCCAAGTCTGCTAACAGTATCAGGCTCCAGGTTGTATCAATCAGCCTTCTCTAACTGTGAGGCAAAATACCCAAGAAAAATGACTTAAAGAGAAAAAGTTTGTTTTGGCGTATGTTTCAGAGGTTTCGGTCCATGGTTGGCTGGCTCCATCACTCTAAAACCTGATGTGAAGCAACGTGATGAAAGGACATGGCAGAGAAAATCTCCTCAGCTTAGGACAGCCAGGAAGCAGAGAGGCATGGAGCCCGTCCTGGAGGACCTCGTCCTCTTCTACTTCTGTTCCGTCCCCAGTCTGAGCCTATTGGTGGAGTTGCCTCATTCAGGGTCGGTCTCCACTCAGTGGGCTGTCCTTGGAAACCCCCTCCCAGACCCATACAGAGGTGTGCTTTACTGATTTCCTATGTGCTTCTCAACTCAATCAGATTAACAAGAAAGGCTAACCTCTACCTCTAGTTTACCTGTGGGTGGTTGGCTTGACCTTCTTGAGAGAGAATTTCTGCTTTGTAAACACAAGCAGCCAGCAGCCATAGAAAATCCCCTCTTTGAGAATGGGTGTGGTTGTGTGCACCTGTAATCCCAGCACTTGGGAGGCTGAAAACAGGAGTCACTATGGGTCTGATCTACATAATGAGGCCCTGTAGAACCTGCAGACTCTATCAAATTTGTTAAAAAAAAGAAAGACAGAAAAGAAACCCTCCCCCCCGGGCCAGGGAGATAGCTCCGTGCCTGGCAAGTAAAGATCATGAATTTGAGGGCCAGTGAGATAACTCAGTGGACTAAGCACCTACTTAGGCCAGCAGAGGGGCTGAGGTTAGATCCCTGCTACCATATGCTCTGCCGGTCTCACCCCTGGGTACATTGAGTTGGTGACTGAGTCCAGGCATGGTGGTACATGCCTGTAATCCCAGAGTTGGGGAGACTGAAAACAGGAGGATCACCAAGAGTTTGAGCTGCGTAGTGAGACCCTGCCCAAAACAACAACAACAAACAACTAAAAAAAAAAAAAAAAAAAAAAATGAATTTGATTCCTGCTACCATCCCTCCCCCAAAAGCCCCCAGAATAACTCCCCATTTGTTACTCCTAATAAGAGGATAAAACATTATACATGAATATTACATATTAAATTTTTATCATTAATCAGACTAATACTTTTTTAAAATAGATAATTCAATAATTAATCTGATGTTAAAGGGGTCAATGTCTTTAATAACATGTAGATTATAGCTCAAAAATATGTTATTTAAAAACATACTTTATTAGTGAGTAGGTTGGCATTTAGCAAGGTGGGCATATTTATAAAATATTCTATTTTCCAATAGCCTCACACTACAGTCAAACCAAACTCAGTTTCATATTTCAAACTCATTTTTCTCAAATATGGTTTAATAATGAGGGAACCGCCCAAATGACATGATCATTTTCACAGTTTACATTGTGTTGGTGGAGGCTTTCTCTTAATTGTTTCAGTAAACATATACTATGACAATGAGATGTCTACTATGTACCAGAACTATGAAAAGTGACACTTACTGTGAAGTTGCCATAACTGTAAAGCCGGTGATGTTCTTATCCCTAGATGTACAGAGCAGTAAGAGTGAAAACATTGCCAAGGTAGCAGTGTATACAAGATTTCAGTGCTATGAGAAAACAAGGAATACTCATGTGAGAAATCAATCTGGCATACTCTCAAAAATTTAGATGTATGATTTTCTCCTACATATTTCTCTGGTGGTTACTTCCCTATGAGAGTCAGCCCATGGCATGTCTTGTTTCTATGTCATCCTTTTTTTTAACGAGGCATTTGCTAATCACTACTGATGAATTTGTCTGTACTAAAGTGAGTATTTCAAAATCTACCAAGCTAGATTAATAGTTTTGGCTCTTTGCTTCTTCTGTCAGTCTGGTCTAATATGATCTTGAACTTGCCTCTTTGTCCCTCACTGTTACTTTTTTGATACCTCAGTCCTTCTACAAGGCCCAATTTGTAAAACTGACAACAACAGTAACACTACAAATTGGATCATAATGCATTATTTAGTTGCAGGCAATTTTCAAATAACAAAACATAAACAAATGTGAAATGAACTGAGTCTCTTTTCTGCGGTGATTAAACTTAGCTGTCAGGGATTTCCTATGTAGTAACCACAGTGCGAGAAAATAAAGTACAAGAGTAAAACATAAATATCAAAAAATTACTTAATGAATACTGTGAAGAAGCTGAGGCATCAGCTGAATCAGGAGAAAGCATCGCTGATTGCAAATCATTAGACTGCGACTCAGCTGAGGAAACTGTTATAGAAGCCATAACTCACCGTAGGGAGTACCTGCATCCACCCAGCTCCCTGGGAAGCAAAGTGCTGAGGTTTCAGAGGTGAGTGTATCCCCTGATGAAAGCTCAGCTATGGTTAAGCAATGCAGTATACACATGAATGTAAGTTCATATGTGTATTTTTGCACATATTGTGTGTACTTACAACGGTTACTCTTATCCATTCATTACAAAGAACGCTGCAAAGTTCATTTAAAGCAAAGTTGAATATTACTCCTTAAACAGCATTTTAAAGTTAATGACAATAGATTTCTGCTTTCATAGTTGATATTTACTTTTAATTTTAAGAGTGAGATTTAAGGTATAAGCTTAAGAAGACCACTGGTTAGTCAGTTGAAGAACTGTTACCTAAAAAAAGCGAGGAGACAGATTTTTTTTTATTTTAAATATGAAATTTCTAATTCTGTTTGAGTTTCACCCCATGTTATAACTTCTATATAAGTTTCAACTCTTCACAGGTAGTGTTTTCTCTTCTACTAGAAAGTACTGAGTGGAGAGGGAAGAACCTTAGGGATGGGAGATAGTGCATCTCTTGTCTGTATCTACAACTCCCCACTAAGAATGACTTCCCATGCACAGCTTCAACTTTAATGGAATCATAATTTTGAGGACTGTTTTATTCACCAGTTATACCTGATCATACCATGATATATGTAATGTAAGGCAGGAGCTATCAATGGAACAAATACATAAATTCATGTATAATGGCAATTAAAATAAATAAATTTTCAAGGATCTACTTAAATGCTTTCTTGGAAGTTGAGACTTACAGTAGTAAATAGTGTATACGTTGGCTCTTGTTGGGTACATGGGAGACACATGCTATTCACACCTTTTCAACTTGATCACATCAGATGTAGCTTAAATGGGGGACTGGGAAAAGGTCAAGCAGGACTATTTGGATGGGCCAGACAGAATCTCTCTTGTTACACTTTTTTTTTTTCTGGTCAGAGGGAGGAAATGAGAGCAGGTGCTTCAACTCAACAACACACAGGATCTGTGCCTGGAAAAAGGCATCTCTGGCAGATTCTGACTGCATTGTTTTATTGGCAAAAGCCTACATTTATTGAGTGCTCACTGTGTGCCAATAAACATGTTTATTTAATGCTTATAAGAAACCTACAGTTTAATCTATATAACTACCCTGATATGGCTACTATTATCATTTTTCCATCTTAGAAAAAAAAACTAATCTAGCAAGTTGTTAATGTGGGGCTTTGCACATAAAACAGTCACATAAGCAACAAGCTACCCTGCTTTCCAGACTAGTGTAAGTACTGTTATCATAATTGTGGTTGTTACGGTTGTGATCTTGGATATAGAAAGTACTATGAATAGGTATAGAAGGACAAGATTTTATCTATTGCCTAGTAAAGGCCATAATCTTGAAGCCTTGAATTATTTATGCCTCTACTTACACAATTATTGTTTTTTTCTGCATTCTTCCACCCAATTTTGCTAATTTTATTAGTATTTATAATGAGGTGGTGTTTGAAGTTGCCTGAGCAGAAAATCTGTATGCACTTAGGTACCAGTGGTCAAGAGATTTGGCAGGTATTTGTAAAACAAGATGCTCTGGGAAGATCATTCAGAAGAAAAAAAAACCCTGAGGAATAGTGTAAAAAAGAACTCCATGAAACAGGAAATAAGAGTATAGACTAAGAAACAAGAACATATTGCTAAATAGGTAGAGAGATAAGTAGCCTATCAAAGGGAGGGAGCAGTATGTTCATTGAGATCTAAAATATCACACCAAAGCCTCCAGTTCAGAAGTGGGGTTTTGAAGCTTGATTCGATCATGAGAGAACCAAATGTGCTTTTAAGAGGTAGGGCCTGGTCGTGAAAGGGAGGTTACTCACAGTCTTCAACAGAATAGCACATTCTCACATTCTTGTTTCAACTTCCTCCCTTACCTCTCTTCTTTCCAGCTACCGTGATATATAAGCAGTTTTCCTGCACCAGGCTTTTCCGCTATGTGGCTTCTGCCTTGGGGGCAGCTAACCATGGACTGAACCCACAAAAACTATTAGTCAAAATAAATCTTTTCGGGGGCCTGGCCCTAGCTCAGTCCTTTAAGTGGCTGCTTCCACAAAGCTGTCAGCCTCAGGTTGCTGGAGTTCGAACCTCACAACTCTCCCTCTGGCCAAAAGTGCCCTGAAGGCATTCGAGGAAGAAAAAAAAATAAATAAAAAAAAATAAATCTTTTCTTCCAACTGTGGTTGTCAGTATAGAAAAGCAGCTAATAAAGCTTCTATTGTAGTTTAAAAATAGAGATCTGCCTAATAATCCAAATCACACATATCATTTTAATTACTCAGTAGATATTTATCTCATTTTCCTTGATATATAATAATTTATTATTTTAAGCCAATTTGGAAAGGGAAAGATATCTTGTGTTCCTAGGTTGGCAAAAATAATATTGTTAAAATTAAAATGTCCATAATATACAAAGCAGTATATGGACCCAACACAATCTTCTGACAAAATTCCAGTGGTATTCTTCACAGAAATAGAAAGAAAAAAAAAGATTCTAAATTTTGTTTGAAACCACGAAATTCCCAGGTTGCTAAAGAGATAGAAATTAGAAGTATTATGCATCTCAATTTAAAATTATATTACCTAGTTATGGTATTCAAAAGTATGGTACTAGTTAAAAAAAAACCCAGAAATATGTCTACACTGGAATCGAATAAAGTGTCCAGAAATAAATCAAAACATAAAGAGTCCAATAAATTTTGACTAGGGCCCAATGGGTACATCATGGTGGGAAGGATACTTTATTGAATAAATACTGCTGGGAAAACTGAATAGCTGCATGTAGAATTTTATATTATATACAGATACATCTTACATTGCACACAAATATAGTTCAAAGGAAGAAATACCCAAATGTGTGATTTGAAACTATGTAACTCCTAATATAGAATATAGTGGGAAAGCTCTTTTGATATTAGCCTTGGCAATGGTATTTTTGGATTCCACTCCAAAGAAAGATGCATTTGATATGCCAAACTAAAAAGAAATCTTTTGTATATTATGGCAAATGATTAACAACAAATACCCTATTAGTGTAGAAAAAATATTCGTAAAATATATACTTCATAATATCAAAAATATCCAAAAAGTTATGAAGAATTCTTAAAATTTAAAACCAACAAAATACTTCAAAAGTGAACAATGGACTCATAAACAAATTATTTCAGAGCTGGCCTGATAGCTCAGCAGACTAAAGAGCCCGCTTAGGCAGAGCACAGTGGCTGGAGTTCGATCCCGGGTGTGCCGTGCTGGCCCTGCTCCTTGGGCAGCCTGAAATGATGACTGAGACTGGGCATGGTGGTGTACACCTGTAATCCCAGCTCTTGGGAGGCTGAAAATAGGAGAATCACTACAAGTCCGATCTACATAGTGAGACCCTGTAGACCCTGTAGACCCTGCCCTAAATACAGAAAAGAAAAATAAAAGAAATTATTTCAAAACTGACATAGAAATGGACAGGAAAAGGTGCTCAACTTCACTGATTATCATAAATGTGCAAATTAAAACCACTGTAAGTCATAATTTTACTCATGTTAAAGTGTTATTATCAAAAAGATAATGTAAGGGAGTAAGGTAAAAGGAACCCTACTACACTGCTGGTGAAACTGTGAATTGTTACGGGCATTATGAAAAACAATTAAAAAAAAGAAAAACAATGAGAAGTTTCTTAAAGGAATTACAAATGGAACTAGCACACCAAATCGTTTCTGAGTTCATACTCAAAATAGATGAATTCACTGCCTGGTAAAAGTTTCTTCTTTCTATGTTCATTGAGACATTCTTCGCAATAGCTTAGCTATGAAGACAGAAGCTAAGTAGGATGACTGAAATAAATGTAGTATGTGTATAATAAAATATTACAGAGTCTTGAAGGAGGAGGTCTTTCTATTTGCCAAATACATATAAACCTAGAGATTATTTTGTGAGGGATATAAAAAAACATTAAGAGTCATGTTGTATGGTTTCCACTTATATGTGGAATCTGGGGATAAAGCACAATATAGACACAGAGAGAAAATGAAGAGTGAATAATGCAGAAATTACCACAACAGAGAAGGAAGAAGTAAGGGTGAAGGTAAAGGATACAAACAAGTAGATAAGCACAATTCACACATCCAATTGCAATGTGAAATATTATTATAGTTACTAAAATTATATTACGCTAAAGAGTTCTGTTTAATAAGGAGGTTTTGTATGTTGTCACATACACAAAAATTCGAAATGATAGATACTTAGACTCATATGAAGGAAGTCGTTTTATTATCTATATGTTATCTATATGCATTATATAACATGCTATAAATGTCAAATATGAGCAGTGCAATGTTTTTAAAAAGGCAAGTATATTCGAATTAATTTCATACATATCACATCTCTACAAGAATATTCTGAGATATTGTTAGTGAAATGTAAAAATCATTTAATTTTTTTTTCAAAGTTTTATTGATAAACATATAGCAATGAGACAGTTTCAAATCAAATCGAAAGTACAGTTTCAACAAATAATACACTGCATA
>NW_004524654.1:1836906-1883012 GCF_000260255.1 Octodon degus
CGGAACTGGGCAGAAAATCCTACTGGGCGGGCGGGGTGGGGGAGGCCAAAATCGTTTAATTTTATGAAGTCCGCTGGATGTATTTCTCTCTCTGTGTGTGTGTGTGTGTGTGTGTGTGTGTGTGTGTGCAGGAGTGCACGAGAGCACACGCCCACACTCAAGTGCACATGCACTCCCATGCGCACAAGTAGAAGGTTGGCGAGGGCAATGGTATTTAGCAATGGTGCTGTTCTTCCAAGTGGGTTTCACATGTCCCTCCTTTGCTCTTACTGCCTCCCCCACTTCCCCACAAGATTTTGAGAGAAAAACGGAGAGGTGGCTGGGAGATGAAATATAGCTCTTATTCACTGTATAAAAATGCTGGAATAAAATGAACATTCAAATTTCTATGACTGAATTTAATCTGTCATTCAGCTCATTGAGAGAGGGAATCTGTCTCCAAATGGTTCACATTGCAGAATATGATGACGCTAGTAACCTCTCGTAGATGCTACATTTGCTATAAAGAGCATTGTGGCACGATGATAGATAATGACATGTACTCTCAGAGTCTGCCTGGGAGTCAAGTGCCAATGATTTCAGACTCTTGATGACACAGTACTAACTCCACATTCTAACCAATCATGACCTAAATTTATCTACCTGCTGTTTCTAAGATTTAGAAATCACTCTATTTATATCATTTAATGTATTTTTTAATAAGTTTTGAATCGCAGACTTGAACTAAATTAAGGAAAGAATAAAATATTTTGTCTTACCTTTTTCTTCTCTTTTGTATATTTGGTACAGGTTCTCACTGTACAGCTTGGACTCCTAGTGATTCTCCTGTTTCAGTCTCCCGAGTGCTGGGATTCCAAGTCTGTACCACCATGCCTGGTCTGGGTGGCCAGCTCAGCATCGCCCCTTCCGTGGCAGGACTGGCAAGGCATGTGGTGCTAGAACTGAACCCCAGTCCCTGCACTTGCCTAAGCAGGTGCTTAGTCCACTGAGCTATCTTGCTTGCCCTTGTCTCACTTTTTTTGATAAATAAAAATAGTGCTTTAAATAGAAAGAGAGTTGTCAAGGAGATGGGACCTTTGGTCACTTTTAAAGTTTTAATTCATGAACGAAACTGTGGGAATGTACATAAATTTTAGGGAAGATACACCTTTTAAATAGACCTTTAAATAAGAACAAAAGGTGTAAATATATCCTTTAATGATTTCATATGTAGAAGATCTTGCAATGCCTTCTTCTCAATATGCATCTATTAAAATACCATTTCTCTTAGACATTTACTGACTATAAATTGTACCTATAACTGTCTATGTTACACCTATATCATTATTTGTCCAACTTTTCCAAATTAACTCAAACTTCAAATAAAGGTTTCATTTAAGTAAATTTTCATAAGGGAAATTTTATATCAGAACTATAAAATCAATTCAACAGTCTTAAATAAAAGTTAATTAAAAAAAGAAAATCAATGCTATTAATTTCTACCAGTTGTGCTCCTACTGGGGATGGGTCATAAAAATGGACATTAGGATTGGTAGAAAGATGTTTAGCACATGCTCACTACACTTTATCCTTGCAAACTCAATGGATGGAAGACACTCAAAAACATTAATAATGTTATATTATTTAATGTAAGAAGAATTCTCACTAATGGTGTATCTCTACTTTGGAAATGCCACATTGAGACAGTATCTTATGACTGTATCCATTGGCACCGTTCTATCCACATTTTACCACAATTTGATGAGGTCTAAAAGTACAATGTTTTCTTCTTTTAATATATCAGTTTTGACAATGCTAGTTTGAAGTATATTTGAATAATTCTACCAACAATATATGTATTTATTCATGGGTAAACTATTGTTATGAAAAAATTGATCTCTACCTACTTCTAAATAGTCTTGTTATTTTGGGCAGCTATAGGTTCATTTTCCAGGTTTAACATATTATGTGTGCAAATAAATGTTTTTTTCTATTTTAGTGATATTAGTTCCATCAAAGGTATGTGTAAGCTCTTTTTCAACTTTTAAAACACTCTTGGGTAGAATGTTCACCATATAATTGTTCCTGCCTTTTGCTTTAGTAGTTTTTATAAGAAAAACAAGGGAGAACTTACATTACGTGCCATCAAAACCACACCCTTCAAAAATGCTCTCAAGAAAGGGGTTAATAGAAAGTGGAATAATTTGCAGGTAACCGAGAATAGGGCCACATTTAACCAAGTAGTGGACTCTTCAGAAACTCAGACTCATAGTGATCCTCCTGCTTTCAGCCTCCCCAGCACTGGGATTACAGGTATATGCCATCATGCCTGGACTTAGAAACTTGTTTTAAGGAAGCTAAGAAAAGCCAAAATAAGGTCACAAATTTTTTGAGGAAATGATGTTGATACATAAACATATTTTGCTCACTTCTTCCCCCAAGATAAAGGTAACTTTAAAAATTTTTTAAAGAAATCAACATTATGTATTAAGCCTTTCCATCTATGACCTGCTTTATTTTTATCATAAAAATACCCCTGTCCTTTAATATTGGGAAGCTAGAAAAAATATTCAGATATAAGAAGGATGCATACTTGAGCTATTATATCAACATCCTTTCCTGGTCATTTTATCACCATTTTTATATGGGTTCACAAAGAAACATTTATCTTTCTTTAATTATTCATTAAATTTCTACCTACTTCACAGAGCTAAATGTACACCTGAGGATTTATATACCACCATGAATGTGGAGGGCATTTAACATTATTTTAGTGATTTTTTGACATGTTTTCATTGTGATATGGAATAAGGAATATTGTGAATACAAAATAATACAACAGTACATGGTGTAAAATTTTTCATTAGCTTTCAGCAAATAATAGAGACTCCGACAATAAAAGTTCATGATTTTAATGAAGAAACATGGTATCTTGCTGTTACCAGAGAAAGGCATATACACAGATTGATGCCCAGGGTAATGTCCTCTGAAATATGACTACATTAGGTCTTTCCTCTTCTCAGTTGATATACATTCTATAATAAGGCTTTTACTGCTATTCAATATCAGCGATGACATTAGCAGTATAATTTGAGTTGTTTGGAGGGGAATCAGCGAAAACAAAGATTATCGGGTATTGTCTTTTGATCTCAAATTGTAAGATTTTAACTCTATTCAACTTGGTTACATTAAGATTCCTCATGGAAGAAGAAGAAATGAATCCAGAAAAGAAGCAGAATATGTGAAATCAACACATGTATTTTTATGCTCATAACAGCCTTTTGGCCAATAAAATCTGGATTAATTGTTTGCAATGGCAAGCGCACAAAGTATTCTTGGCAAATATTGTAATTCTTGTACTAAAATATACTGTTCAGGTAGACAGGCTATGCAATGTCTCAAAATTTATTTCGTATTTTCTCTATTTCAATGATTAATCTCAATTTATTATTTAAAAAACCCCACAGTGACTGTTCTAACTAATACCCAACATCTTAAATCGGCATTACATAAAGTATGTAACGCAGGACTGTGAATATTTTTCGGGGATAGCATATCCTTCCTCAGCCCTGAAATTTCTGATAGTTGGCTTCTAATGTAAAATCATACATTGTCCACCTGGCGTGTGGATTGTGACATTTCTTAAGCTTTAGAGTCCCTTGGAATTAGCTTAGCCCTGAAAGGTACTGGAATGTTTGGACTCCAGCTGTTGTCCTGAGAATGGATAATTTCAAAGAAGAATGGACAAGGACAGCTTAAAATTCATTGTATTTATCTGTGCCATTTGCCTTTTGAAAAGTTGTCATTAACTGAGAAAAGTCCAGGCCATCTGATCTATGCGTCACCTATCCGAACAGGTTAAATTTGTTTACTTCTCTTAGTATTTTACCCCTAGATGGTATAGTTAGACTTGCTTGAATAACTCAATGCTGTTTACAGCAAGCAGATTTGCTACTAAATACTATTAATAACTTTTGAAATTCTTATACAATTTGAGGATTCTATTGTACTGCATGGCAGAATTATTTATAATCTTTGTAATGAAAGTTCATTGATGTCATTCAACAAAAAAGCACAAAAATATAGAGAAAAAAATAAAGTATAGAGAAGTATAGAGGAAGAATAGGGAGTTTGAAAGATCATAGAGACTTACTGAAGAATTCTAGAGTCATGATTAAAAGAAGTATGATAGAAATAATAATGATGCCTGGGTTTGATCACTTCATCCAATTAACAACATTTATTAAATGTCAGATGGGGTTGGTGAAAAAGGTAGAGAAGGCAAGTTCCATGAATAAAGGAGCACAGGGCCAAGAGGTAGATGTACACATGCAATAGAGACCTTGCCAGGAATTTAGGATCACAGGAGAGAAACTGTAAGTCTGTGTGAGGACTTGAAGACACTGCTTCCCTTGGGAGTTTTATTTCTTTCTTACCGTCCCCTCTAAATGTTATTTATGTCTCCTACACCTTGGATGATTGTAGATGTTTGATAATGATATTTGGTAAGAGTTCCTTGTACAGAAAACCAAAAATTCTTATCATTAAACAATTCACTTTAAAGAATGTGCATAATAATTTTAGACAAAGAATGTTCAAAGGCCAAAAATGTTCACATTCTACTTAATATGCTGATTGTTTAGAGTCTTACCACTAGTCTTCGATCCTGATTATGGCATATCTTAAAATGTCCTGCTTGCATACCACCCCAGATCTGATTCAATTAGCCTGTGCTATTCTAAATTTTAAAAAATCATTTATTTGTTTATTTACTTGGTACAGGGTCTCACTATGGAACTAGGACTCCTAGTGATCCTCCTGTCTCAGCCTCCACAGTGCTGGGATTACAGGCATGCGCCATCATACCCAGTTTCAATTGACCAGTTCGCCATGGGGCCAGCACATCATGCAGTACCTGGGATCAATCCTGGATCCTTGAACTTGCCAGGCAGGTGCTTCACACACTGAGCTATCTCCCCAGCTCCTAACCAGTGCTATTCTGAGGGAATCTATACTTTAAAATAGTTCCTCAATTGATTTTGTCCTTCCAAGAATGGAGACTTTTTACTTTAGATTATTGGCCATTTCAACTTTTTGGATTTTAAATTTGAGAAAAACTTCTTATTTTCAAGTAGCACATTCAATAAGGCACAGCATTTAGTAAGAAGAAGGAAAAAAAAAACCATGAATGTACTTCCTTCTCTTTTTCTGGAACTGCTGAGGAGCTGGTGTATTAGCTCCCTTGGCATTGGAGAAAAAACATTAGAAGCCAAATGTGAAAAAAGATAGCTGCAGTTTGGCTTGCACTTCTGAAAGGACTCAGTCCATGGCTGGCTGGATTCAAGGAAGAGACTTCATAGCAGAGGGGAGAGGTGGAGCAAAGAGGCCTGGCTTGCATTGGCCAGGAAGAAGACAGGAGACCAGTGCCAAACAGGGAAGGGTAAAAGGTCAGACAGAGACCCCAAAGCCTTCATGAAACTCCCAGATGTACCCAGTAGTACGTTGAATCAACTCCATGGAAAGATCTTAAGCAAATCAAAAGGCTAAATACTCCATTTAAAGACTACATGCAGCCTGTGTTAATTGGACAACCAAACATATCTTTACACTTACTCTTCAAATAAGCAAAAGACACAAGTCTGATTAACTGTCTTGCACACAACTGAAAACAATAATTTTCCAAAATATCGACAGTTCTAACATTTTTCAAAAGTCCAAACTCGTTTTTTCTGAGACTCAAGGCAAACTGCTAGCTGTGAACCTCTTGGGAAAAAATCAAATACAAATTATACAGTCTTAGTGTACATTGGTATAGGGTAAACATTTCCATGCCAAAAAGGAGTAGGGGGATAGAAAAGAATTGGACTAAAGAAAGATTGAAACCCAGCAGAGCAAACATTAAGTTTGGTAGTTGCATGTCTAACATCTAGGGCACATGGTGGTAAAATGTGTTTGAGAGCACTAGAACAGCTCGCTTCCTGTACTCTTGTTTGTTGCAGCCTCTTGGGGTGACTCTGTGTACTGTCTCTCACTTTTTTGGTGGATGTTTCACATTCCTAGGGTCTCTGACTGTCTGAGGTCTCCGCTACATCCCAGGCTTCATTTCCAGTCTCACACACTGCTCTTTCAGGGGCTTCTTTTCAGGCCTCTATGACCTTACTGAGAAATCTGAGTGGAATTTACGATGATCCCACAACTCTTAACATTCTGCGTTAGGTAAATCCAAGGTCTGCTGCCCGTGGAAGTAAGCAGGACAACAGGTGCAGCAAACCCTGAGTGCCTGGGTGGCTGAGTGAGATGAAATGAAGCCTGAGAACAAATATCCTAGGAGGTTCTTCTTGAGCAGAGGCCCCAAGGATTCTTTTCTCCAATGAGTGATTCATATTTTTTGAGCCTGTGAGCCTGGCATATGTAGGGTCTTGCTGGTTTCTGAAATGCCTTAAGGTATCTTTCTTCTTGTCCCTGGAGAAAGTGCTCAGTTTCTTAGTAATAATGCTAATCTTGTCAGTAATCATACCTTGGGGTTAAAGCTTAAGTTTTACAATGAGTTTTCCTCTGCTTTTGCCTTTGATTCTCACTCTAAGTGTAACAGTCACTTTCAGTACCCAGACTACTAAAAGAATGTTAAGCTGCATTGAAATATTCTTTACCACATTAGTTATCCTAGCACCCTTAATTTCAAAAGCTAAGAGAATAGGCAAGATTTATTCTTAGAACAAGGGAAAATGTAGAAAATTTTTTTTCCATAGTCAAACGCACATGGCAACTAGTTTAATTGCATAGAAAGTCCTCATTCCCAAGTAAAACCTCATGAGTTTGTCTTTCACTTTCCATATTTGTATCAGCAGTGTGAGCTTCAAACTGAGTCACTTTTCAACTTCACCCTAACAAGCTCTGATTACAAGGATTTTTCTACCAAGTTGTCAAACTTTTCTAAATATCTCCTGAAAGCCATTGATTGCCCTTCAGCTCTGCTTACTATGACTTTTCCAGCCTAATTCATGAAACTTTTCCAAATATCTCATGTAAGCCAGTTCCTAAGGCTTTTATACTACATTGTCAAATACAATCATAGCAATTACTCTATTCTCAGTACAAATTTCTCATATCGGTCAGAATTGCCAAGGACACAGTATTCAACATCTACAACCTCAAGGAAAGGAGTTGTAATTTGGCTCACAGTTTCAAGGGTTTTTCAGTTCATGGTGACCTTCAAGATAGAAGAGAATGGTAGAGCATAGATGCTTAGTTCATGATGGCTGGAAAGAAGAGCAGGGAAACAGAGAGAAAAAGGTAAGGGGCCAGCAGAAACCACAAAGCCTCACGATACACTCAGGTACACACACAACTATATTATATTCATTCCTTGGGAAAATCCTAAGCAAATTAAGTTGATACTGCAACCTAAGAGCCATAGCTGGTATTCTTGGTTTGCTGGGTTTGTTTGTTTGTTTATTTGTTTGTTTTGCTTGGAACAGTCTGTCATAACTTACCGAGTACAATAGTATACTTCTCTAATTTGGGGAAGTTTCCTCATTTGGTTTTTAAGATTTCTACTTGAAGTGCTCTATTTTTTTCTCTTTATTTTTGAAAATCATTACTTAAGGATAGCATATGTGTTCTATATATAATTTGTAAAACATAATGTATAAAAATAAGAATAAAGTTTATCTTCAGTACCACTGCAATATTCTGTGGATTTGCATTCTTTTTTCTATGTTTGTAAACGTATTAAGATTTTTGATAATTAGATTCATGCAGTATCAAAATAAATGTTGATATCATTGCTGTAAACATTTTATTTTGAAGAATCTCAATATTTTGAAATAATCTTATAAATCACAATTTTAAGTGACATTGAAATATGGCATTTCACTGACTTGGTAACTTCTTTTAAAAAATAGCCTTCTGTTTGGGGCATTGAAATGGGCATCATTCTTTACCTCAAAAATAAAGTTGGATTTTTGTCTCTTAATGGCACCTTAAAATATTTGGGAAATTTCTTTTATTTTATTTATTATAAAAATAAAATTTCAAAGCAATAATAGAGCAATAACAATAGTTAAGATGCTGTGTATTGTTATCTTTAAAGAAGTTACTCAGTATACAAAATGCAGGCATGAAAAAAATTCTCTAAATGATATCAGCACAATTTTTCTATTCAATGAACTAAGAGAAATTAGAAGCATAACTATATTAGCTATTTGTGCTTTTCCCCTTTTCCTTTGCTTCTACTCTCCTTGCTCCCACCCTAGTCCTGTTTTCCTTTTGAACAGTTTCTTTACTTTTGACAATGCCTATTGCACATTTTGGACCTTATTTACTCTTTCAGTTTCTCATATCAGGGAGGCGCCTCAGTATTTCGCATGTGAGTCTGATTTATTTTGCTTGTGAGTATGGTCTCAAGTTGCATTTATTTAGCTATACAAGTCTCCAGTTTATCTTTCTTTGTGGACGAGCAATACTCCACTCTATAAAAATACCACATCTTTTTTATCCATTCCTTGGTTGATTATCATTTGGGCTGTTGCCAAGATTTAGTTATCACAAATTGTGCTACTATGGACATGAGTGTGCTTATATAATTGTTGTATGATGTTTTTAATTCTTCCAGGAATATATCTAGAAGGAGAACACTTGGGTTGAATGGCAACTATATCCTAGATTTTTCAGGACTGTCCATTCCGATTTCCACGAGGGTTATTTACATTCCCACCAACACTGGAGAGGGCATCCCTCCAGTTTTGTTATTTTTTGTAGATTTCTTGAGGACAGCCAACTTTTTCTCTGGAGTGAGATGAACCTCCAGCGTTGTATTCATTTGCATCTCATGAGTGACCAATAATGTTGAACTTTTTTTCGTATATTTACCTGCTATTTGTATTTCTTCTCTAAGAAGTGCATATGCATTTCAGCTGTC
The DNA here is from genome assembly GCF_000260255.1 of Octodon degus. NCBI lineage: Eukaryota > Metazoa > Chordata > Mammalia > Rodentia > Octodontidae > Octodon > Octodon degus. The sequence goes on from NW_004524654.1 coordinate 1,845,806, forward strand.
CATTTTTGGTTTCAGTCTTTGAATTTTGGGGATCTCATTTTTTTCAATTCTTTGTGCTTTAGATATAAACCCTCTGTCTGAGGGACAATTGGCTAAGATTTTTGCCATCTGCAAGTTGTTTTTTTCACTCTCTTAGTGATTTCTGTTGTGTTCAAAAGACTTCTAATAAAATGATATCCCCAGTTATTGATTCTTTGTAGTATTTTCCATGCAATCTGATTTTTATTCATGAAGACTCTGCCTGATCCTATGTCTTTCAAATTTCTACCTACTTTTCCTTCCAGTAGATTTAGTGTTTCTGTTTTATTTTATTTTATTTTTTATGTTTTATCTTTTGTATTTTAAGGAAGGGTCTACATGATGTTCAGGGTCTTATTACTAGATCAGACTCATAGTGATCTGCCTGTTTGCAGCCTCCCAAGAGCTGGGATTAAAGGCATGCACCACCACTCCCAGTCTCAATTGCAGTCTCAGTGCACCCCAGGGGTGGGGCCTGGCCCTGCAGGCCCAGGGATTGAATCCCCGGCCCCTGCGTCTTCTTGTAGGCACTTTAATCCGCTGAGCTATTTGGCAAGCCCTAGTATTTCTACTTTAATATTTAGAACTTTGATCATTTTGACTATTGTTTAGTGCATGATGATGGACATGGGTATAATTTTAGTCTTTGAATAGTGGAAATCATTTTTTCCAAAATCATTTATTAGATGATGGCTTTTTTTTTTTTTTTTTTTTTTTACAGCAAACATGTTTGGTCTGTTTGTCAAAGACAAGGTATCTGAATGTGTATGAAGTTGTTTCTGCATCTTCTATTTTGTTCCACTGTACTTTAGATCTGTTTTATTTCCCAGTACCATGCTGTTTTTATCATAACACCTTTGTCGTATAATTTCAAGTCAGGAATTGTAATATCCCGATTTGTCTTTGTTACTCAGAATTGCTTTAGCTATTCTAGGTCTCTTTTGGCTTCAAATTAATCTTAATGTTTTTTTTTTCTAGCTTGTGAGGTATGTTAATAGTATTGTGACCAGGAATGTATTAAATCTTTATAACGATTTTGGGAGTATGGTCATTTTCACTACATTGGTACTTCCTATATGTAAGCCAGTGATATCTTTCCATTTTCTGATCTGCGCTTTGATATCCCTTTTCAGAGTACTATTATTTTCAATGTAGAGGTCTTTTACTTCCTTTGTTATATTGAACCCTAAGCATTTCTTATTTTTGGATACTATTGTGAATGGTGCAATTTCCCTAATTTTTCTCAGTGCATTTGTTATTTGTGTACAGGGATGCTGTTGAATTTGGGGTGTTGGTTTTTTATCCAGCTACAGTACAGAATCTTGTTTTTAAATCTGCAAGTCTTCTGATGAAGTTTTTTGGGTTTTATACATAGAACATCATGTCACTCTCAACTAATGATAATTTCACTTCTTCTTTCCTATACTTATTCCTTTTATTTCTTTGTCTTGTCTAATTGCTCTGGCTAATGTTTCCAGAACTATATTGGAGTGATGATAGTGGACATTTTGCCTTGTTCCTGATTTTACAGTGAATAGTTTCAGTTTTTGCTTAGCATGATGTTAGCTGTTGGTTCCATTCACAATGACTTTAATATTTCATAACTTCATTTATTTTCCATATCACCACATGCTCTCATCCTGTTTTTTTTTTTTTTTTTTTTTTCCTTATGTAGTTACTACAGGGTCTACAGGGTCACACTACACAGATGGGACTCCTACTGATTCTCTTGTTTTCAGCCTCCCAAGTGCTACCACACCCAGTCTCAATCACTATATCAGAGTGCCCTGGGGGTAAAGCTGGCATGGCAGGCCAGAGAACCCTGGTCACTGCATCTGCCTAAGCAGGCACTTTAATCCCCTGAGCTATCTGGCCAGCCCCTCATCCTGTTTTTGAAAAGCCTTTTTTTTCTTTTTCCTTTTTCTTCTTGACAATTATTTCATGAGGGATTACTAAGAAGGAATCTCTTTTTTTAGAAGCACACTCCTCAAAAAATCAAAGTGAACATAGATTAAATTATAAAATCAAGTAAGTTACTTATAATAGATATTTTCATAGTTTCTTTTAAAGATGAATCTTTCTGAACTTAAATTTTATTGATTAGGGAAATGTATTGCTAACATTTGCACCACCAAAATTCATGTAACCCTATTACCCCTTAAGCTCTGTAGTAGGCTAAGTTGTGTCATCTCAAAATGTATATATTGAAATATTAATCCTCTGAACCTCAGGATACTACTGAATTTAGGGTTAGGGCCTTCTATCTTTATCAAAATAAAACATTATAACATGGACACAAACAGAAGCGTGACTTACGGGAAGACGTGAGAAGACAGACATTTGTAAGAAGAAAAGATTTAGAAGAAACCAGTCCTGCAGAAATGCACGTGCATACGTGTGTGTGTGTGTGTGTGTGTGTGTGTGTGTGTGTGTGTGTGAAATCTTTTGCTGCAGCTAGCCATCCTGAGGTACTTTGCTACAGCAACCTTAGCTAACTATAGATGTCGTGTCTAATATTTATGTGCTGTGAGATTTAAAAATTGTATTAGCCAGGCATTTTAAGACTGATCATTCTGAGTTTTGCTAAAATATCAGTTCTTAAAAGCAAAACAAAAACAACAACAACAACAACAATAACAAAAAGGACCAGGGAGATGGCTCAGTAGAATAAGTGCCTCCCTGGCAAGTGCAAGGGAGTTCAATCCCCAGTTCCAAAATAAAATAAAATATCAGTTCTCATAATTATTTCACATAAATTCCATTTTTTGTGTTTTGGAAAAGCTCTAAATATGAAAGAACAAATGAATTATTTCTAGCTAAATATTTGTTTTCTTTAAAAAACGCATTTTCTTTTGTTTGTTTTAGTCTTTGGTTTCTATCTTGGTATTTCTGTACTATTTCAAAAATACGATGAAAAATGTCAATATTTTCTTTTAAAGTTTGCACTTTTTATTATTATGGAGAGCCGGAACCCCAAAGTACTTGAAATATATGCTTGAATGGATTCATTTTAATTTCTGGTCTTTTTCTAGGAGTTTTGTTTTTATTCTTCTCTCTCACACTATAGTAATTACTACTAGTGTATTGCTACATTTAAGTGCTCAGTCAATGTTACTTATTTGAGTGAATGTTTGGAAGAGAATCAGTAGTCAGGCTGAAGCTGCAGTTGTTCAAAGTCAAAATATTTAATCAGGAGTCATGTCTGATTTAGGATGGTGGCTCATGCCTGTGATCCTATAATTTGGAAAGCTGAGAGAAGTTCAAGTCTTACTTGGATAACTCAGTGTGACTGAGAATTTTTTAAAAAATTTAAAAGTTCTGTCTGTTTCAGAATTTAAAAAAGTTTTAGAAGGGCTGAGGATGTAACTCAGTGCGAGGTCCTTGGATTATATCTTTTTGCTCAGCGTTTTATAAATCACTTGAATGTTTGTGTTTTCATGACCTCAACTCAGTTGGCATCCTCTGGAATATAAATGAATACATTTATTTGCTCATTTATCCATATTTTTGTTTAATAAGGAGAAAGAATGAGAAAACCACTATGTTTCTTTTCTTATTAAAAGCAAAATCATTTAAAATATGACTTTAAGGGATGGCCAAATAGCTCAGCAGATTAAAGAGCCTGCAAGCAGGTGCTGGGGCAGAGGGTTTCCGATCCCTGGGCCTGCCCTGCCAGGCCTGCCCCCGGGGTGCACTGAGACTGCAATTGAGACTGGGCGTGGTGGCACGTGCCTGTAATCCCAGCTCTTGGGAGTTTGTAAACAGGCAGATCATTACGAGTCTGTTCTAGTGGTGAGACCTTGAATGCCCTGTAGACCCTTTCCTAAAATATAATATATCCATATATTATTTTATGGAGGCTTATATATATATAGCCTTAAAATAAACAATCCAGAATATAAAGTGTCCCTTAGTATTTTTGCTGGTTGAAAGATCTCACAGCTGTGGGTGATAATGTCTAGAACAGAAAAAATCTTGGCCATTGTGAGATAATGTGTCACTGTATAGTTGTTGGTTACTCTAAAATGGGGTAGGAATTATTTTTGAAAGTTTCATGCTCAACAGTTATACTCACAACAGTACATATAGATGTAAGCTTAAATATTTAACATTTGAAGATGTTCTCCAAGAAATGTTTTTGGAAGCAAGCGAAGGATTATTACACCAGATGTTATCTCAAGAGATAATTTTGTCCATTTTCCAGGGCTTTAGGAAATTTGACTGAACATTTTTGGTGAATTTTTATCTATAGAACCTCAAAGAACATCAGAGACAGTGATTTCATAACCATCTACAAATACAGGATCATTTTGTGGTCTGTATTTGAATCAGGAGAAGGGATTAGAAAACATTACTAGAATCTTAACAATGTTAAATAGTGAAGTATATTTAGGAGCAGTTGGTCCCATACTTTTTCTGTCAAGATCCAATTCCCTAGCATGACATATGTTATTTCCTTTCGTTCCTCCTGTCTTCCAATACCAAGATAATCATTCTTAATTTCTGTTTTGGCATGAAAAAATTTCTGAGTCAAAATTAATATCCCAGTTTTAGCTGCAAGTTCTTATCAATACCATGCACCCTTCCCCATCAAGGCCATTCTTCCCATTGTAGGCTCTGCAGTTGGTACACACTTTTGCCTTATCACGATTTAACACTCTGCTCAACTTCTTTATCAGCATTAAGCTTACCAGGTTCTGGGGTGCTATCATTGCTGTGCTATTAGATGCTTTTCCTATAGTGTAAATTAAGTCACCAAATTCAGCCATAGTCATTTCCTGCAGGAAAGAGGTGATTAAATCATGTAGGTCCCAAACTGGCAATGACTTCACAACTACAGAACAACCTCAGACCACAGCGTTCCATATACTTGCTCACAGCAAACCAGCATAACCTTCCAGATGGGAGCCCAGACCTAAAAGAGGCATAAGTGTTGGGAGCTGGTTACATCAGTTCAGCTTATGTCTCTTGACATTAAAATTCTCTTTGTTAACTTTACTAACAAGCCTCCTCTTTAGTCCAGCCCTATGAAGTCTTTTAATTTTTACCACATATTGATTCATCTTATTTCATACTTAAATAGTCATAATTTATCAAATTTATAGAGCTCTACATGTTTCACTTATGTGGTTTACTTGTTTCATAGTTGAATTCTTTTCTTCTTTCTGAATTGGGTATCCCACTAAAACCTGTTAATATGTTCCAACTCTGCCACAGAACGTTCTGCACGCAATAGCTTTGGATAGTTCAGATTTAATCAAGAAGATGAAAGTGAGTGTCCATTTCTTTCAACTGCACAGCTTTCAGCATCCATCTTAGTCAATGTGTGGTTACTCAGGACACAGCATTAATGATAGCTGTCAAAATAATAGTCTGCAGGGTAGAGGTCAGGAAAAATATGTAAAAGACTTCAGGGTGAACCAGATGATAAAGTAACTCATTTAGTCATTTAAATGCTAGCTTAGCACGGCCTTGGTGGGATCAGGGGTTAGTGGCAGCGAGACAAATAAATGGGGACATCTCCAAGTAGTTTACTCTTGTTAAAAGGGAAAAAAGAATGATAAGAGCATTACCAAACAAGCACACCAGAGGCAATTTTCTTAATTATGGTGCTGACCCAGCAAAGCACAGAGTGGTCTTGCTATCAGCATGAAAGCTTTTACTTTCAAACAATATTAACCCTTTTGCTACTGTATGTCTTAATTAAGGTAATTCCTGGAGGTGGTGCCAACGCTACAAATTGAATGTTTCCACTGGCATTTGTAAGTTATTTGAGACAGAAGTTAGGGAATGTTCTAGTACAAAGTGAAAAATATATAAGGTGTTTTGTGGGAGGAACTTTTTTCATTGAGTCTAAGGAAAAACACTATATTGTTTTATTGACTTTACTGAGTTAATTGCTTAATAGGAGAAAGAGAGAGAGAGACAGTGTGTGTGTGGGAGAGAGAGAGAGAGAGAGAGAGAGAGAGAGAGAGATCTTGATCCCACAAAGTACTCCGAGATGATAAAAATGTTATTGCATGATCCATCCAAAAATATAGTACTTGATTTTAAGTATGAACATTGCCTTAATCAGTTCAGGCTCAACAACAGAACACTAAAGACATGGTGGCTTGCATAAACATTCGTTTCTCACAGGTCTGGAGCCTGGAGAATTGAAGATCAAGTCATAGAAGTTTCATATTTGGTGAGAGTTGGCTTCCAGGCTTGTAGATCACTAATTACCACCACATTTAGCTGTATCCTAGGTATTTTTACACTATTACCATGTTATGATCTGTAGACTTCATTTGCTTCCCATTTATAAAAATAAGGACACTAATATCAAGGGCTCCATCTTTATCCACTACTGACCTCCTAAAGAATCTCTACAAATTCTATGACATTGACAAATGGGCTTCAACATAGAAATTTTGGGGGAATACATTTGGTTTTAGCAGCCATGTGTTGGCATTTACAGCTTTATAGCTCAATTGAATATAGTTAAATGTAGTACATTCTTAAGTATAGCAGAGTTGGATTTCTAAATCCATAGTCTCTGAGTCTGCCAAATCAGTCAACTACAGACTAAAAATATTTTTAAAGTAATTGTTTCTACACTGGAAACATACAGACATTTCTTGTCACCTTCTTGAAGCAGTAGAATGTAATAATCATTTCCATTTTCATTGTGTTGCATTTATTTACAAAAGTTGTAAATACAAACTGTGTCATCTCATACAATGTACTTGAGCATGAATGGAGTTTTATTCATGGAATGGGGGATCCTGGAACAAATTCCCTGTGGATACTGAGAAACTACTGTGTATAAAAGTATTAGAAAGTGCCAGCCAAGTATCTCAGCAGGTTAAAGTGCCTGCAAGCAGGCACAGGAGCCAGGGGCTCAATCCCCGGGTTTGCCATGCCGGCCCAGGGCATGCTGAGATGGCAACTGAGACTGGGCATGGTGGCACGCACCTGAGACAGGGATTGTTCATACTTAAAAGGCAATGTTCATACTTAAAATCAAGTAATATATATTTGGATGGATCATGCAAAAAGATTTTTATTATCTCAGAACACTTTGTGGGATCAAGATTCTCTCTCTTAAGTAATTAATTCAATAAATTCAATAAAGCAGTGTAGTGTGAGTTTTTCCTTAGATTCTTGGGAGTTTACAGCTCTTGGGAGACTGTAAACAGGCGTATCACTATGAGTCTGATCTAAGTAGTGAGACCCTGAACACCCTGTAGACCCTTCCCTAAAATACAAAAAATAAATAAAGTATTAAAGCAACTGCTTGTAGTAATTATGCAAATGAGCATCCTTTTTAACATCTGAAAAATCCTGAATGAATATAATTTTCAATCTTACATTTCTATACTATTGTAGGGGTCTAAGAAGGGCCCTCTGAAGGTTTTTTTATTACACAAAATAGACACAGTTAATTTACACTGTCTTAACTTGAGGATTTGTTGTTGAAAGAGACCTCTGATAAAAATGTGAACTCGAAGTATTGTCCCCCCCTCCCCCGTCTCTCCTGAGAATTGAACCAGGGGCTTTTACACTGACTTACATGCCCCACAAAGGGGCTTTTACACTGACTTACATGCCCAGCCTTTTATTTTATTTTTTTATGTTTAGACAAAATCATGCTAAAATGACCTATTTGCCCTGGCTGGGCTAGAACTTTTGATATTCCAGCTTTAGCCTCCCAGAGTGCTGGGATTACAGGTGTGTGCTACTATGTCCAAATTATTTTCTTGATTTCTTCAGATGAAAAATTGCAATGTCTAGGTCTTCTGTGAGAAAAACTCCTAGTTCACTAAAGCACATGAAGAAACAAGAAAATGAGAAAATAGAATATCATAGAATATTATTGGTGAATTTAAACTCCTAAACTCTCTATATCGGGTATCTGTGTTTCAACAACACTTAAGAAAATGTCTAAGTGTTCATATTACTTGGCTCTGATTAGAAAGTGAAAGAGTTCAAGTTTTCTCATGGATAAATTTACAAAGGATAAACTTGTTTTATAATTTAGTATTAGTTCCTTTAGATGTCTCTTACGCTATACAGATCATTTGCTATACCTATTCTAGTTTCAGTTCAAGCATATTTTTAAGCATCATTTTATTTAATGAGGTATTTTTGAAGTTTACACATCAAATACATTAGCAAACTTTTCTTTAAAACTCATGCCATAAGATTATGTAGCAAGGAATAAATGTATCAATTATTTTTAATTGTCTTACATAAAGAGTTGGTTACTACAAAACAAGACATTTTTCACTTCCTATAAAATGTTTTGCTTTTGGTAATTGTTCTCATGGGGGAATTGGGTTCTATTATTGTTTTGTGAGTTTTCCCTTAACACTACCTTCTTTCAAAGGTTTGTTTGTTGCCACTGATTCCCTAGGAGATTTTGATAATGACAGCAGAACCTTCATAAACTGCGTTCATCTTTAATCTTACAGTGGACTCAGAAGTGTGTAATTTTAACTGAAAGACAGTGATTAAAAACTTTCCCTATAGTGTAAATGTGCTCACAAAACAAACAACAGCACAATGAAGTAAATCAGAAGTGATAAAATAATCTCTAAGATACTCTATCCACATTCAAGAAAAAGTTTGGGTTTTTTTTTTTTGATACAATTACTATTTTTTAAAATTAATTTAATTTTTAAGAGTAAAACCAAGTAGCAGAAACAAAGACAAAAACAGTAACAAGCAACAGTGCACATGATACAGAATTTCAGAAGAAAGATAAAAAATTATTTATTTTTTTATTTTTGCTGTATTTTAGGGAAGGGTCTACAGGGTGTTCAGGATTTCACTACTAGATCATACTGGTAGTGATCTATCTGTTTACAGCCTTCAAGAGTTGGGATTACAGGAATGCATCACTAAGCCCAGTCTCAATTGCCATCTCAGTGTGCCACCGGGGGTGGAGCTGGCATGACATGAAACCCTTGGCCCCTGAGCCTGCTTGCAGGTGCTTTAATCCATTGAGCTATTTGGCCATCCCAAGAATAAAAATTTAACAATGGTTGTTATACTGCATATTTTCATAGTCAAATGTGTTGTTCAGATTAGCAGATAAAGGTATGCAAAACTGGTCAAGTAATTAAACATTAATGCTTACTTTCAATAAACTTTAATTTTTTTCTTTTCCTTTTTTACTTTATTTTTAAAAATTTATTTTAAAGAATATTAATTGATAAAACTCTAGAAATAGTACACAACTAGAAGAACAAGATGAGAGGTATTCAACTGTATTGCTCTTCGCTGTCTTTGATGTAGTTGTTGACACTATAGATAATAGCATAGAGTTAGTCAACATGAAAATTTTGAACATTAACTGCTATTTTCAAAAAACTGATGGAAATGAGTACTACAATCATCTCAGCTATCCTGAATATATGCTTGCATGATTTTCCTCCTTACTTTTTTTCCCTATCTCTTCTCCTTTCCCTCATCTTTATTGTTTATTCCTTGTGCTCAGTTCCTTTCCATTTTATTATATCTGTTATTCCTTTCAGATTTAATTTATTCTTTCATGTTCTCACACTAGGGAGAAAATATATTTACACATGTAAGTTTGATTTATTGCACTTATGAGTATAAAGGCCTCAAGATTGTCTTTTTTGTAGATGAAATTTATAGTTAAAATTACATCTTTTTTTTTCTTTTTGTATTTTTAAAGAAGGGTCTACAGGGTGTTCAGGGTCTCACTATATCAGACTCATAGTGATCCACCTGTTTACAGCCTCCCACGAGCTGAGATTACAGGCCCGTGTCACCACTCCCAGTCTCAATTGCTGTTTCAGTGCACCCTGGGGGGGCAGCACTGGCACAGCAGGCCCTGGGGAATCAAACCCCCAGCACCTGAACCTGCTTGCAGGTGCTTTAATCCACTGAGCTTTGGGCCGCCCACCACATCATTTTTAAAAATGTATTTAGTATAGGGTCTACAGGGTCTTACTACACAGATTGGACTCATAGTGATTCTCCTGTTCTCAGCCTCCCAAGCACTGGGATTACAGATGCTCACCACCACATCCAGTTGCAGTCCCCTTTTCAACATGGGGGCGGGGTCAGCATGGCACACCAGTGATTGAAACCTGATTCCAGAGCCTGTCTATGCAGACACATTAGTTCCCTGAGCTATCTGTCCTGCTCTACCACATCTTTTTTTATCCATTCCTCAGGTAATGGGCATTTTGGTTGTTTCTAAGATTTGGCTATGACAAATTATGCTTCTATAAACATGTTGTAGATACATTACTGTGTTATGATGCTTTCAGTTCTTTTGGAAAAATATCAAGAATGGGAATACCTGGTTGAATGGGACTTTCAATCTTAGTTTTTTGAGGTGTCTCCAGACTGATTTCCATAGTGGTTGTACCAGTATACAATCCCAGTGGTGACATTCCTTTTTCCCCAAAGCCTCTCCAGCATTTGTTATTAGTTGATTTCTTTATGACAGCCATTCTTTCTAGGGTAAGATGGTATCTCAATATTGTTTTAATTTGTATTTCTTAGATGACCAGTACTCTGGAACATTTTTTCATGTATTTGTTTGCTATTTGTATTTCTTCCTCTGAGAAGTATGTATTCATCTCAGATGCCTGTTTTAGATTGGGTCTTTGAATTTTGGGTGCCTGATTTTTTTTTAGCTCTTTATATATTCTATCAAAAATAATATTATAAGAATGTATTGAATATAGATACAATAACAATATCATCAAAGAATATAATTATCTAAATTAATCCAGGGTTCAAGTGAATTGTTTGAACAGCAGCAAAAATAAAATATTGCTTTCTTTTCATGAAATATAGAGCAAAACAGACAGAATAGACAAATGGAGCAGTCCATTGTAATATAATGATATGCATTGAAATTTTAGTAGAATGGAATGGGATATAAGAATGAGAGAGTAGGAAATGACTTAGAAATATTATGTAAAAATAGTATCTACTAGTGAATTTGTAGTTAAGTAAAGGTCATTGTTCTTTTTCTCAAGCATGTATTCTTTTTTTCATTTATTCAGGAAGAAAGTATGCAAATCCTATTGTATTTTTTTCCTATTGTATTTTAATCCATTGTATATGTGGGGAAAATGCTATGTGTTTATAATTACCAGGATACCAATTATTCCAAATATGCTTATTGAGATAGGAATAAAAGAAATAAAGATTGCAGTAAAAAAAATATGGAGCATAGTTCAAAGTTAACTAATGTATTAAATATGTTCTAGAGCAAGTAATGACCTCTCAGGATCCAAGTTTTTCTTCTGTAAAATGAAATTAGTCCAGCTGATCTTTACTGCTTTTTGTACACAGTGAAAGACTTGATGACAGGCTGGCATCCTTTTTGAAATGTGTTAGTTCTCTTTTTTGATAATCAAATTATATCTGCACAGATCTACTGTTATATGGAAATGGAAGGACAGCCGTATACTCCAATCTCTGAACAATGTTCAGCAGCCTTGACAGAAATCATACTTTTTCCAAAATGCTGTTTGCCAGACTGATGTATTTTGACCTGTTGTGCTATATAGTTAAGGGACTCAAGGTCTCAAGTAGTTTTATTTTTCTTCTAAAATCTCCAGGAGACACAATACATCTCTGTTTAAACAAATCAGGATGAAAGCAGCCACTTTTTTCTGATTTCATCCCAAAGAAAGTCCAAGAATCTTAGCTAAGCAACTCCAGGGATGAACACATACTTTGGTCAGGAAAAATTAGGAAAAGATATGAAATAAGCAGAATAATGACTATGAATTATTAATGAACTTGTTATAGCTTGATTCAGTTTAATCAATATTAGATTTATTAAGTGACTCAAGATTTTATTATTTAAATTAGGAGTTACTATAAAATATTACTGCATTATCAAAGAACAGGGTTTCGAACACGCAACTACACTCTTATGACTTGTATTAGTCAGGTTTTGTGTTACTGGTGGACCACATCTGAAACTCATAACTTAACAATGGTGAAGGTTACATTAGCTCTGTTTCAGGGGACTGAGTCTGTGGTGGACAGCTTCCAAGTCAGGGAAGGGCACTGTAGGGCAATGATGCTGAGTTCATGCAGGCCATGAAGAAGGCAGGGGAGAGGGAAGAGAGGGAAGGAGAAAGGGACCAGATACACTATTCAAGGTCAAGGTTCCATGACCCAGTCAAACACACTCAACAGTGTGCTCTATCAATTTCCTGCATGGCTTCAAGCTAATCAAGCTTAAGAATCAGAAGGTCCCAAATAGAATTCACTTTAAAGAGCTAAATCTTTTGCTATGAATAAAAAATATGAAAATATCTACTGTGTGACTATGGTGAAAGTACCTGTGATTTTTCCTTAAGATTATGCTTTTATCTCTGTTTTTTAGCTCATCTTTTTTTCTGGTGGGACTCTTGTCCTTCCAATCTTTCCACTTGACATGGAGATAAGAACTTGACCTGATTTCACTCCCACTCTGCCCCCTCCACAGGCCTGTAGCAGCTGGTGACTCAGCCCATAAAATGATGGCATTGAAAGAGATGATAAAAAATATTTTACAGAAGCTGGGGAAGGGAAGATATTTCATTAGGATCACAGAGCTAGTTTCTAGAAAAATTGCTACTAAAAAGCCAAGTTTCATATACAGCTTTTCCTCTGACATCAGGCAACTTCAGAAAACTCTGTAATGCCTCAGACCCAAGGTTAACTTTTCAGGTCTACCATAACAAAGCATTCAAACAGTAGAGTTATCTTATCACACAGTTTTAGAAACTAGAAGACCAAACTCAAGATCTCAGAAGGACCAATCTCCAAAGGCTTCTGGGAGAACCTTTCCCACTTCTTCCTGGTTGGTGGTTGACAATTCTAGGTGTTCCTTGTTTTATAACCTCAGCATTACTATCTCTATCTCTTCTATTGCATTACCTTTTTCTAGGTGTCTGTTTTTATACGATTTTTCCTCTTAAAAGGATGCCAGTCAGGGCTGGGGAAATAGCTCGGTGCTCTAAGCACCTGCCTGGCAAGCACAAGGACCCAAGTTTGAACCTTGGTGCCACTTGTCATGTAGGCCCTGGAACCCTAGATGCACCATGCCAGCCACCAAAACTGGGTGTGGTGGCACATACCTGTAATCCTAGTGCTGGCGAAGCTGAGACAAGAGGATCACTATGAGTCTGAGCTGGTAGTGAGACCCTGGACCAAATAAATAAGTCAATACAGGATTAAAAAAATTAATAATAATAATAATAATAATAATAATGGATACCAGTCAGAGTAAATGAAGGTGCTAGTGTCCTTGAGTATGACCTGAACTTATTACATCTGTGGTGACCTTATTTCCAGGTAAAGTCACCTTCAGAGGTACTAGGTGTTAGGAAGTCAACATTGTTTTGGAAAACAAAAAAATTTATGTAATTCAACTCACAGTATACCCTATGGCTGTAGACTGACACGTACAGTGTCCCAAAGAGAGAATAATAAAGAAAGTTCTTCCCAGTCTTCCTAGTTCTCTCTCAGTTATAATCTTCTGGTTATCTCTGACATTTAGCTTGTGCTATCTTAATAAAAATGAAAGAGCTTCATGGCCATGAAAAAAGGAGGAGTGTTTTTTACACTTACTTCTTTGGTCATTACACAACAGCATGAAGTACTCAGGCAGAGAAAGCTTGGCTCACCCTCTCCTTCTGTCTTTGGCTATTGTTTTCTGTCTCTTTCTTCAAAAATACTAGCCTCCCTGGCCTGGCCTGATTCACAGTTATCACTTGTTGACCAGGCCGAGAGTGCCACAATGGCTAGTGGAAACTTTCTCCTCAGCATACGCTGTGCAGTTCTCTAATTTGCTTAGCTAAACTGCATTAGTCATCCTGAAAGTTTTATTATCAGAATCAAATACAGGAAGCTGGAGCGGACATGCTGTATTTTAAAAAATTAAAGCATTTTTAAAAATAAGCTTGGCATATTGATTAGGTAATTTTCTAAACAAGAGGCTCATTCCTTTTAATCTCTGGCATTACTGTAAATTCTTTTTCTGCCTGTGGGTCCTACTGTTTAAAATGAGATTTAAAATACATGTGTATTTCCTGTTGGGTTTTCCTTTCAGATCACCTTCAGTAAGATATTACTGAGTTGAGTGAAAGATGTATGATCCTTGCCTTTATAGACTGCTTCCATTACTCAATTGGAAAAACCAATGAATTGAAATTGATTGCATAATTTAAAACCAAAACTGTACCTTCATGTAGATGATTTTTGCATGTTATCTAAATCAAACAAGTGTAGGCAATTATTTTCTCATTTATGTGGTGGTTCCCTCATCTGGCCTGCTTTTTATATCTTCCAGGTTTTTGCAAGAGTGAGTCTTTAAGCATTTCTTTTTTCTCCTTTACTATGTTTCGTTGTTTGTTAGTTTAAGGAAACCTATGCATAGCCTTTAACAAGGATTCAATCAGTGTTACTGGGTAAGTCAAATTATTATTATGTGAGACATTACTAGTGGGCTAAATTTCAGCAGGTTAGAGTTCTTCATCTTAGGACGTAGTGTTTTATAGAGATTATTACTCAAGTCCTCAGGATACTGTTTATGCAAAGCTCTTCTAATGTACTTCCATATAATGAACACAATTAAAAATTTCCCTTCCAGTTAAACTTTTGATCACAGGCTTCATAGTTTGAGATTCACTATTCTGGTTTTTAATGCCTACTTTGGTGTTTGGATGTCTTAATTATCTGTTGCATAGTAATGAACAGCAAATGGGCAAGTTCTTCTTAATATACACTTAAAAGTGATTCTGTAGCTATTCATTCTGAATTTAGCTACCCCTAAAATAAAGGTTTTTTAAATCATAGTCCTGTATTAATAAAGTTTCTCAAATAAGGCCAGCGATGTGACTCAGTGACACAGTGCCTCCCTGAGAGCCTGAGTTTAATTCAGGTACAAAAAAAAAAAAAAAAAAAAAAACCAAACCAAACCAAACCAAACAAACAAACAAACAAACAAACAAAAACTCTTCAAATTATAATACTAGAGGGAAAGTCTGTGATGTGAAAATTCTCAGGTAAACCTCTCCCAGGTAAATATTTTAGATTCAGTAGATTCAGTAAATCCTAAACAGAAAGAAATTGACTTGCAAGAAAATGTTAGAAAGTTTTATATTTCTTTTTCTCAAAGTTTAACTAAAGTAATTAAATTAGGAAACCAATCACTTTATGTTTGTTCCTGGAATTTATTTGGTATAAGCAGTCTATTTAATGTACTATGAATTGCCAAGTTAATTTTCATGACATTTGCAAATGGATTAGACAATGTAACATTACCTCCTTTCCCTTGCAAAAGGAAAAAAAAGTTGTATTAACATTAAATGTGCTGGGCAAGTCTCTCACATCTTTTAGATTCCCCAGTTCAATGTTTGAAGCCAATCTAAATGGCCTTACCCATCCCAACCACCACCATCCTCCCACTCTGGAAATATGCCCCTGCTAGATGTCTTCATGATGAATGAGCTAATGTTTAGGAAGCACTTAGAGATCCTTGGGAAACACACTATTTAATTACAAAGTATACTTCTCATTATTAAATGGAAGCTATTTTCTCTACGTTTTTTGTTATCCCTGCCATTTCCGTGCCATACCCCCCTCATAGTTTCCTTTACAAAGTGAAATCAGCTTCCTAAAATAAGGACAGATGGGGGGGAAACGACGTGAGAGCTTAATAATTTTAAGTCACAGTGCATTGCACATGCCCAGAAAAGCCTAGATCACTTCCAAATTCAAGGACTAATAAAAATTGGAAGCACTCCAGTAATTTTAAATTGCTTTGCACATTGAAGAGTGATTTAAAATCATTGAAGTGATTCAATTTTTTATATATGCACTTCAATTTAGAAGTGAGTCAGACAGACAGCATCATAACAGAGAAGCCCAAGACATTGAATTAATGTTAAAAAGTTAAGAATTAGACTAAAACATAACTGGAGGAACCAAGATCAGGCAATCAACAGAGTAGATTGGACCATTAAGTTGAAGAGCCATGATGAATTTCTCAGCACATTTGCCAAGGCGTCTCCCCATCTTGCCTGTGCAGATACCTTTTACTTCTGACCTAGCAGTATTTATGGTCTCTATTGCTAATTAATAAATGTTCTCCTTTTAACATTGCTTAGGATTATTTTTAATATTGTTTATTTTTTCCTTCTAAGCCTTTAATTCCCATGTGGGTGAGCTGCTATGTAGTAGTAGAATATGAGTCACAAATACAATTGACATAGGTAATGTAAAATTTTCTAATGTCATGGAAAAGAAACATCAAGTGTTAAATTAATTTTATTAATTCATTTAAGCAAACATGTCAATTTCTAAAAATATAATTTACGTATATAATTTAATATACAAAGTTGAGATATTTTTCCTTTGTGTTAAAGTCTCTGCAATCTCTAAGTGTGTGTTTCCCACTTACAGACAGACTCCATTTAGAATCAATACACTCCAAGTACTCAATAGCCTACCTACCAGTAGCAAACACTGGGGATATATACTAGGAATATTTAAAAAAAATTAATATTTTAAAATTATGAACTGTGTTTTCTACTTTGCAACACCAGCTCTACTCAGGATTTGCATGTTTCATTGCTTTTACCCTTTCATTTTATTTTATGACTATCATAGTCAACAATGCAAGTTTATTAGCATAAAAACAAAACAAAACACAAAACAGCTCAGTGATCATTCTTTAGGCTACATGCAGTTTGACAGCACATATTCTACCTGAATTGCACATAGGATTGAAATAGAAAGCTGACATATGGAGTTTCCTAAAGGCCTAAGGCTGAATTTCACCATCTATGCATTTATGCATAAAATTCAAATATGGTCATGGGAAAAGACCTTTCTATTATCCATGACAAAAGGAAGAAGAAGAAAACACAAGAATAATTTTTTGAGGTCAAAGTGAGCAAGAATATATATATATATATATATATATATATATATATATATATATATATATATATATACATATATTAGAGAGAGAGAGAGAGAGAGAGAATGCATAATTTTCCTAATAAAGCCTTTGGCTAGTGAATGACACCTAACTCAAGTCTGTGCTGGAAAAGTCATTCTGTGCTCTGGGGACAGATTTTTCAGAGTCTCCCAGGCCAAAGCATGAGGATATGAGTAAATGTAAAAAAGATGGTACCACACAGTGGATTCATTGTTGAGAAAGCAAATGATTTCACATGACTCGGAGCAAAGAAAGGATGTACAAGGCCACAAGTGACAGTTTGATGGATAGAGATGGATGGCCGAAGAGAAACCCTCACTTAAAATTCTTCCTTTGAACACTCCTCCACTGAAGGATTCAGAGAACTACACTGCATTTTTTCCAATCTTTTAATTATTTATTTGCTTGATTCTAAAGGCAATGTATTTTTTATTTTGTTTTGAAAGTACTAATGCAACAGAGGATAATATAAGATGATGTTGATTCTCTCCATCTAGAAGAAATCATTAGTATTTTGATTTATTCTTTCCTAGACTTCCCTTTTATGAATTTTGTGTAGTTTAGATTGTATGGTAACATCTTGATTTTACATTTTAATATGAACATTTTCTTATATCACTGGAAACCTCTTCCTCAACAGCTCTCTTTGTTGCCTCCAAAGCATTGTTTACACCACAATTGATGCTGCAGGGGCACATATCTTACCTAAATCCTTTTTGCATTTTAAATTGTATATGTAAAATAGATTGCAAAGGAAATTACTTAGGCAAAAGTAGATTTTTACAAGGATTTTTAAATTGTATTGTTATCTTCCAAAAAGACTACATGGCATTTCTATCATGTTAAGCATGCAGTGCAGGAGAAAAAGAAAAACAACTATTCATTTTAAATTTTGTATGTCATTTTGTTCCAAGGCACCATTTGAATCCCCATTATGCGTTCTGGTTGATAAGAGTCCGTCAGTCTACAAGCTGTTGTCAACAACCTGGAGTGCTACCCCATTCCAGAAACACCTGCTTTTAGCACCCAGTCAAGCTATTTGTAAACAGATAAAAAAAAGGAGGAAAGATTTTGGAAACATGTGTCTAAAAATCAAATTTATTATTGCTTTAATTTCAGAACATAAACTAGTGGAAAAATGCTCTAGTGAAAGAGCCTCTTGTATATGTTCGATAGGGCACACTCTCATAATCTTTATTCCTGTGGCCTAGCAAACCTACTATTCGTTCAGATTTGTAGCAACCTACATTTATAAAGAAATTTTCAATACACTTTCCAAGACACTTTATACTTTGTAATTCATCATTGTATTCTCACACAATAATTCCATGGAGAAGATACTGTAATGAATCCCTTTTTGCTGCTTACAGGTTTGAATTTTAACTATGTAATTTAAGTTATGCTGCTACTTTAAATGGAAGACTGAAGATTCAAACCCAGGAACCAGTTTGAGAACTGTCATTTCTTAATGGCCATAACATTGCAGTCTCAAATACAAACCTTTTCCAAAAAAAAAATTCTGATCCCTCTCATATAGTGTTTACCTCTGCCTCTTTGGTATGCCTGTTTTGTGTTATTTTTCTCAGGTCCATTATCTTCTGTTTTCTTTTCCATCTTAAGCGCTCTGCCACTAAGCTGCATCTTCAAAACGCTTCAGTTGTCTCTCTGTCTCTCATGATTCTTGGCATATACCTGACTGCAAACAGCTTGCGGACAAGTTGGTGCCTGTTCAGCCTTGTATCTTGACTGCCGTACAGAGCTTGGAAACTCAGAGGTTCTCATGAAAACCTTTACTGAGTAAATAGCACAAACAAAAAAATCTAGAAAGAGTGCTGAAATGACCTTATGCAGTCTCAGCTTTCCTATGGAGTTGCTCCATAGCACATGATCTTGTTCTTCTGAGCACAATTTGAAATAATAGCACAAAGAAGAGGAACGGAAGCTTTTGTGCTATGGGAATGTTTGGCTACTTCAGTGACATTTAGGTTACCCTGGGTTGAATTTGGCTGGTAATACATAACGAAATTTCAGTCAACACTTTTTCAAGATTTTTAAAATCTTTTTAAAGATTTCCTAACTATTGTAAATCAGAGCCCTTTTTAAAAAAATGAGTTTCAGTTAATATGAAATAATTTAGAGGTCATATGAAACTTCATAATTTCAATTGTTATACTTTGATTTTTTTTTCCAATACACAACTCAGTGTATGAACCCACATAAACCAAAACAAAAAAGGGGGGTTGTTCAGAGACTTAGGAAATTGAGAGACTTATTACTCACAGCTTTATTCAGAAAATGCATCCAGAGGGCAAATACATGCAGTATTGCAATCTATCACATTAAGAAAAATGATGACTTCTCAGTCTGTTAGAATAAAATGTTTAAAAACTAAGTAGCAAGAAAATCATTTAATGACTCTCGTGTGTGTTTATGACTTCTGTGTGTGGGGAGTGGGTGGGGGTTAAGCAAGGATAGATAGGTTCTGTGTAGGGAAAAGAAGTTGTGTGAAGCCTTAGATTCTCAGGTTAAGACCCAATGATAATAAAGTGTGTTCCTCACAGAACATTCCTATACTTAAAAATAAAAATTAACTGTAATAACTGAGAAACTCTCAACCGTCTATATCCTGCCACTTTAGATAGACTGATGCCTCTTTAATAGTATGTCTATTTCACTTTTTTGATTATATAATATGTATGGAGCATTTTGACATTTTTTACATATTATCTTTGATTTTATGTCTGTTTCATAAGTAGACTTTGGCACTATTATTTATTTTTAGTTATTTTTGCTAACATCTGGCTAACTATAGGTGAAATTAACATATAAAAAGATATCAGAACATGAAAACAATATTTTAGAGATACAGTTAGAAACTTTGGGTACACTACAGGTACATATACTGTAATTATATATATATATACACATACATATATATACATATATATATGTATATATATATATTTAGGTCTGTACTGTTCTGGATGCATATATATGTGCATTCAGCATACGTGAATGTATACTTTACACAAATATTTTAAGTCACCTCCTCACATAGAATGTCTGCCTTCCTCTATTACAGCCTCACTATGCCTTATACTTTTGGTTCTGAAAAGTATAGTTAAACTCTTATCAAATTATAATTAGACAAAGAATGCATTCATATTTTTAATGAATGCTAAGGTTTGAACAAAAAGCATCAGGCTTACATCAGATTTCATAGAAGCCTGAAATGTTTTTCTAGCAATTTAAGCTCCACAGTGACAATGATGCACTTTGAGCGCAGGGTGTGGCTCCAGCTGGCAATTGTACAGAGGTCTGGAATGCCGGGTTAATTCTAGATAAAAGGTAAACAGCCCACAAACACACTCTGTGTCTAAGCAACAAACATTCAGAGGACAGTGGCAAGTGGTATCGAAATTCATGACGATATTCTCAAAAACTTTACTCAACGAGGGATTAAATCTTCCCATTGTGAAATACTGGGCAAATAGCTTCAGGTAATTACTGAATTTTTTTTTTTTTCTAACAACTTTCTGTGGTTCTCCCATTTCTTCTACTCAGCTTTCAATACTTAGTATTGGTTTAAGTCCTATGCATTTTAAATTTGGGTCACAAGATTAACTCTTCTTAAATCAACCACATATTAGAGTTCTGTTTGACTCTACCAGAAGTCTTATATTTATTTGTTTATTTATTTTGGTACAAGGTATTGAACTCGGGATCTTAAGCTTGCCAGGCAGACGCCTATGCTGCTGAGCTGTCTTCCTGGTCCCAGAAGTCCTACTTAAGTCAGGTACTGTCTGGTTTTCAGCAGATTATACTTGGAAGCATGGTGGGTGTTGGTGATAAAGTGGGCTAGAACAGCTGGAAAGCCAACTCCAAAGCAGAAAGCCATGGGTTGTGCCAGCAGTGAAGCAAGTGGCTTCTAGGTATCAAATCACTTCTCTTCTTGGATGGACAGATAAATCAGAGATGGCTTTATCAGACTTGGTCTTCCACAAGGAAGATGTTGTTAGTGATCAGTAAACATTTCACCAGCATTCCTGTGCCAACAAGGGAGTCAGTACTGTCAACTGAATCTGTGGTATTCTCCTTTTTTGTTTTTGGTGCTGGAAATCAAACTCAGGACTTTGTGCTGCAGGTGGGCACTGTGCCACTGAGCTATATCCCTGGTCCTTTGAGAAATTCTAGACCAGACCTGGAGATTATCAGCAGTAGCCTCAGGAATACAATTGTAAGGGTGGAATGGGGCAGGAAGAAAGAAAAACAAGAGGAAGTACCTTAGACTCTGTACCTTTAACTATGTAACTCTATGCAATATTTCATTTACACACATCAAAGACCTCTGTTTTAGATGATTACTGATATGAACACAGGTAACACCATGAACTTCACTGATAATAAAAACCATCCTTACATCACTGCTTTTAGGTATTATCAGGTCGGTTGTAGAATTCAAGACAGAGGAGCACTTTTTGTCATGAGTGGACAGCAGTAACCTTGGGCAACAGATTTGGTAGACCCTAATGTCCTTTTGATAAGGAACTGTGACACAACTAGGGTTAAAATGGAGTGAAAGTGTAAGTTATAGAATGAAAGTGTAAATTATAGAAGGAGGCAGTAATTACTGAGAATTGTCAGAAGTTGTTGACTTGAGCTGATAACCCACTACTATTTTGGACTATTCGACTATATGTTTTTTGTTTTTTGGGTTTTTTTTACTCCATCACAGGAATTTATCACAAATTCAGCTCAGGTGAAATATGTAAAAAGCAAAAGTAGCACTGTTCTCTCTTTAGTGCTAACAGGATGTATTGTTGCATTCTTCAGAACTGGAAAAAAGAAGTTAGGTGGAACACGTTTCTCATAAACCAGTTCTTTAAGAGTCATCGGGATACTGTTTAGCAAAGGTACCAGGAAATGTCTTTGATTTTGACTGAGCAAGGAAGTATACTGGGTTATTATGCTGAATTCAGTTACCTACAATATTTGAACTGGCATCAAGTATGAAAAGGTCCTTTAAAGACTTCTCCAAATATAGCTTCTCTAACAACAGTGGAACACCCATTTCTGACAAAACAAAACAGAAAAGGGGGATATAAATAAAGGATCATTGTGTAGTAAAAACATGTATATGTATATACAAAATAAGATATCCAGGTACCTTCTCTTAGTTCAGTGAGAAGAAAGGTTTGTACTAATATTGTTTCGACAAGATATCGTGTCTGCATCTTCTCCCTGAACAACTACTAGGAAGACAGCAAAATGCAATGTATCAATTATTGTAACTGTCCTACTGGCCTGTTTTGAAACTGTTGCATTGCTATTTTTTCACATTAAAATGAATAAAAATTAAAAAATAATTACTGAGAACCATATGTGCTGCAAAGTTATAAGTCATATAGAACAAACAGCAAAGCCTGGCTGTCACTGTAACACCATAGGTAGTTCTAGGTGATCATATGTAGGAGTTCTATTCAATTTACAACACTGAGACAACCAAAGATATCTGAATCGCTATTGCACAATGATATGCTCCAGGAATACAAATTAAGGCAAACTCAATACCTCAAATTGCTTACATTTGGAAAGTGCTGCCTCAGTTTTCTGGAATGAATTAGTAGGGTGTGGCTGCACAAGAGGTCAAAATGTTATAAGTACACAATATATATTTGCACCTGTATAAATAAAGAAAATCCTATTCTGAAACCTCTGGGAGAAGTTGGGATTGTGGCATCACAAGATACAAATATGACTTTCATAAGATCACTTTACACTCAGGTTTATGAATCTTGAATTATCCAGGGGCTACCTAGTACCTCAGGGTTGGATCATAAGCCTACCACACAACCTTGTTTTGGAGAGGTTTGGTCAGAGACATTTTGATGCTGTTTTCCAAGACCTGCCTTAATCAACAACAGATTGTTCAGTTTTTATGCACTGATGAAGTGGTCAGAAATAGCCAAAATCATTGTGGAGCATGTCTAGGTTTAGATTTCAGAAAGCTAATCTTCTTATACTTTATTATTAAGTGTTTAGTAAAAAGCATGAACCCATTTTATATTATTCACACTTAATGTCCCCATTCATATTCTTATTTATTCCCAAGTGTGTTTCAATAACATTTTTCATCAGAAAGACTCTAAAATTATGGTTTTAACCTTTCCTTTTAATTTAGATTTTAAACAGAGCCAGTGTCTTAGTTAGCTGTATAGGAAAGTCTGAGTTGTCTAGAACAGTCAAATTCATAAATGCAGAGAATAAAATGGTGATTTCCAGAGACTGGCAAGGGGAAGTGAAAAATGTGAAGTTACTATCCAGTAGGGAAAATGTTTCATCCATGTAAGATGAATAACTTCTAGAGATTCACCGCAAAACATTGTGCTTAGAGTTGACTATACTATATTATGAACTGAAAGTTTATAGAAAGGATAGAGCCCAGGGCAAACTTATAAAAAGGAGAGAGAGAGAGAGAGAGAGAGAGAGAGAGAGAGAGAGAGAGAGAGAGAGAGATCAAGTATTCCTCCATGGCAATTACCTGAACAGGGAGACATAGAACTGTTGCATAATCCCCATAAAACTTTTCTTAGCATTCCTAAGGTATTCCTTTTCAAGGTCAGTGGCTATAAATAATTTATTTTCTTGAGACAGGGGTTGGTTGCACTTATTTATTGTAATTCAACTTTTTTTCAAAAGGAATAGGTGTTTTGTAAACAGATCAAAGCCAATGTTGTGTTAGCTGTGAGTGGGAAGATTATCTTAGGCTAAGGAACATGGTGTATGATGCAGAAGCTGGAAAGAAAGACAGTGGCTTACTTAGTACCACATCATTCAGTAGTAACATTAAAGACACATTCAACAGTATTTCACCAGGAGTAAATAGATACATTTGTGTGTGAGTGTGTGTGTGTGTGTGTGTGTGTGTGTGTGAGTTGAAAGAACACAGCTAGACTAGAAGCAGGACACTAGCACTGACTTTGGATCAAGGACTCTGAAGTCCAGTACTAAGATAAATAAAAGTAGTACATGCATGTATAAAGGGATGAAAGCATAGGTTCTTTACAGGGGCACCTCACACACTTCTGCCACATCACATCCTCTTTCACAGGGTTATTATTCATCTTCCTAATGCACAAAAACTTTTGTTCAGTGGTGTTCACATCTGCTATGTAACATTACCTGCCATCTAGCACTTAAAATACACACATGTTCAAGTTGCATCAAGTTAAAGAACTTTTGAAGAGACCATAGTGAACACTGTCTCAGATAACTACTCCTGTGTACATTACATATTGTTGCGTATTTCATGTCACTCTCAGAATCCCCGAGGCTTTGGCGATATCTTTTCTTCATGTACATCGTATTACAAAAGAATTGTCTCTTAAATATCACCATAATTATTGACTTCCATAATGACCACTTTAATTGAAATCATCTGGGATTTCCCAAAGGTAGACGCTTGAGTGCCATATAAAAGAAGGATCTATTAGCAGTTTAGAATGCTACCCATTATTAACAAGGGGAATTCCCTTCATCCACCTTCTACCCCGAGGATTATGTGATTTCAACAGGAAGAAATCTGTTTTCCGTCAAGATCCCATCAACTAACACTTACCTACTACCCATCTTATTAATGTATGCTTCATGCCAGGATTACTATTAGTACAGAGAATTTATATCCACAATAAAATAACTTTTTATTTTATTGTGGATACAAATTAATCCACAATAAAATTAATTTTTCTTACAATTAGAGGTTGCTAAAGAACCTTAAACTTCTATCTGATCCCCTATTTTGCAGACACTCTAATGAATTTTCAGGAATTGTGATTCTAAATGAGATGTGATAAAAAAAAAATGTTTCTTCTTTGGTAAGGAGAATTCAGAAGCAATTTCTTTAAAATATCTTTAAGTGAAACTTTAGTAAGAAATATTATAATGAACTACTTTTATGTCTCATTTATATGTGCAAGCAATCGCTGTTCTCTCAACACATTCATGGAAGGGTATGTCACGCCTAAAGTATTACTCTGGATTCTAAAATCAGGACTTTTAAATGAAGAAATTTCATTGCATGTTCTAGTGAATTGGTACAGCTATGTTTTCAGTATTTTTTGCAATAATGTTTAAGTGGATAATGATTTCTATAAATGGATAGCAATAATAACAACAATTAACAGTAATTAATACCAACAATTAACCTGTATTCTCAATGATCAAAGAGCTCCATTTTGGGTTCATCATGGTTTTACTTTGTTTGGCATCAAAGAACCAAAAGGCATTCATGAGCTAATCTACGTAACTAAAGAGGTAAGACAGCTACAGTGAAGAAAAAATGGGTGCTATAATATGCTATTCACGCCCTCTCTCCTTTTGTCCAAGTATGTAAGTTCTAAAATATTAAAAACATACCACTTGTCCATTTCAGGGATCATTTACCTTATTGCTGAGCACTTTTCATGCTCGAAATTATACTGCTTACTATATTTAAAACAAAATTTTTAGAGATCATACCTCATAACAAATTATGGGGTTATCTTAGATATTACTAGTATATGTTCAGTTGAATTGAATGTTCAGTCACTAAGAATTTGCATATAATGTGTGTTTGTCGCCCTTAACCTCTACATAATAAAAAATTGACCAATTTTAACCGATTTTACCACTGTCTTGAAATTAATGATAGTGATAATCTCAACTGTTCAAGTCTACACCATGACCTTTGCTCAATTATTCTAAAGTTTCACACATGACTGCCAGACAGAAAAGAATAGAGAACTTAAATTATATTTTTTGAGATTTGTCCACAAAAATTTATGATTGTATTTTAATTTTATTTTTCTGGATTTGAAATATATGCAATTTACATACTTGAGATTGAAACTGTGTTCCTCATCTGATACATGAGCTTGTTTTATAAAAAGTTAATAGGTGACAGATTTTTCCATGTAGAATAAGAGCACATTGAATTTAACATTAGTGGATTGTACTGTTACCTTATTAACTATCAATAGCATTTCTTGTTCTTGTGGTTTTTGATTATTCTCATTAAATACATTGATTTATACTTAGTTCTTGACAGTGTGATGAACAAAAGTATTTATTTACCTCCAAACTGTGACTACTTACGGGTTGCACAAATCATTACACTCATACTAATTTATTTTTTAAATGTTTAATTTTTATTTTAAAGAGAAAAAATAAAAGCAAGTAACAAGAACAAAGACAATAACAAAGCAACATAAAATGATACAAATGGAACAGAATTTCAAAACAAGAACAGAAAATTAATGGTGTTGTTTTATTTTGTATTGTTATCACCAAAATTGTTGCTTAGGTTACCAGATATAGGTATACAAGATTGATCAAACAATTAAACATTAACTCTTGCTTTCACTAAACCTTAATTTTTTCCATGTCTTTTTTACTTTTTATTTTTTAATTTATTTTAAAGAGAGTATAAAAATAACGGATAAGACATTGGATATGATACACATTTAATAAAACAGGATGAGGGCCGGGGAGATAGCTCAGTAGAATAAGCGCTTGCCTGGCAAGGGCAAGGGTCTGAGTTCAATCCCTGGTTCTGCCAAAAACAAACAAACAAACAAACAAAAAATAAAAAAAAACAGGATGGACTTTCCTCCCCACGCCCAGTAAGACAGTGTGCTAGAAAGGGAAAGGCAGAGACCCTTGGGGTCCAGTGTCCACAACCCCACTCTGCCCTCTCCTGTGGGTAACCACAAGTGCTTTGTCTAACTTGTCTCAGATTCAGGCTCTGAACCTATAAGATGTGGATGATCAGAAGGGTACCTGCCTCACAGTATTGTTGGATTCATAATGCAAATGTTTGTATATGTGATGCACAGAACAGTGTCTTCCTCTTTTCCACTTCGACGTCCAGGACTGTGTAAAGTGCATGTCTTCTGTATTCTCTATTCTCTATTTACCATATCTTTTGCTTGTAGTTTTCCTATAATAGAAGGAACATGTAGAATATATATTTGTACATTCATGTGGACACAAATAATTGCTCCCAACCTTATTTAAAATTTTAGTGTACGACTAAGAAGTCTCAAAGTTGCTTGAAGATATTTTATAGAATACCAATTGCTATATTTCTTTATAGAAAGTTTACAGTTACTAGTACTGATGGCTATGGAAATATTTCATTTTTAAGTTTTAATGAACCATTTTACTACAGGTTCATGATGACTAATTAGGGACTGGTTTAGAGGTTTCTTTTCTCACCATGTGTAATACTGTAAAGAAATCATGCAAACTACTGCAATTAGAAAATAAAATATCAATCAGCTTGGAAAAAAAATAAAATTAAAAAAATTAAAAGAATAAAAAACAGGATGAAAGTTATTGAACCGTGGTTGTTGTATTGCACATTGCTGTCTCCAGTGCAATTGCTCAGAGGCAGATATTAGCATATATAGTTGGTTAAAGTAAAAATTATAACCATTAACTGCTGCCTTCAAAGGGAGAAAATCATGTAAGTATGTACATGGGATAGCTAAGGTGATTGTGCTACTAATTCAGGCTAATTTATATAAACATAAGCTCTCATTTTTTTAGTTCTAATATTGATCTTGTTTTCTTATTTGGGGCAGGTTGAAAGTGATAGATTGAAATTTCTTCAAATAGGAAATATAAGTCTTCCAAAGACTTTCTTCCTGGAAATGCGGAGACATTACACAAGCCAACAGATGATTGTCTTTTGTAAATTGAATCCGAAAATGCATGTATCATTCCAAAAAGAAGCACTTGCATTTGGAAAGAAGGATGATTGTGCAAAAATTAACATGAAGCTACTTTCAAAATGTTTGTTGTAAATCAAAGAATAATATTAGAAGGGTCAATGGAATAATAGAGTAAGGACACTTAGTTTATATACGTAATGCTGCATTTAAAAACATATTCTAGTCAGGAGGTCAAGTATATGCAATTTAAATTAAAGGGATTTGACCTAAGAAAATAGAGACAGCTTGAGCTCTCTATGTGCATCTCTCTGTCTCTGTCTGTCTGTCTATCTCTCCATGCCACCCTTTCCTCCCAAGTACAAATAAATATACTCCCGTGCCTTCAGCATTACTCTAAGGAATTGAAACTATTGTGAATTTAGTATTTTCTGTAAATAGAGAAACTTTGACCTAATTTGAACAGAGCTTCCCTTGTTCTGCAATTGTGTGGGTGAAGAGGCCAGGTAAGGAGGGGACCTTTGGTGCTCCAAAGAAAAGCATAGACAGCATGCAGTGCCACCGAAGAAACATAAAATCACCCTCAGGAAAAGAAATGCCGATACTAAGTGGCTGAATGCTGAGCACAAATCTTTGTCTGGATGGCTCACTGCATCATTGATGAAGAAAGGGCATGAAAGAGGATAAGAGCTAGAGCTGAAGCTTGAAACATCGCTTTGGGGAGACACTGTCATAAGGGATATGACTCCTGGAAATGTGTCATTGAAAAGAAGGAATAAAGTAAGAGACACTGCTGAGAGGATGGAGGGTTTAACTTAAAATTTATCATGCAAAATAATAGTTATAAATACCTTTGAGTAAAACAGATAGTAGGCTACTTTAATACTCCATTTTGTACAATGGGGCCTAAGTGGTTTGAATATAAGCAAGAATATAGCAAAACTATTAAATATAATCTATACAGTTGATATTTTGGAAATATTTTATTTTGTTTCTTTTGCAAATATATTTGGTACAAGATCTCACTTTGCAGCTCAGACTTGTAGTGATTCTCCTGTTTTCAGCCTTCCCAGGGCTGAGATTATAGGTGTGCGCCACAGCACCTGTTTCAGTGGCCCACTCATTGCTTCTGGGAGTGGGGCTGATGCAGCATATGGTGCCCGGTCCCTGCACTTGTCTGAGCAGGTGCTAGTCCACTGGACTATCTTGCTAGCCCTTGAAAATACTTTCAGTACTACTCCCTGATGGCGTACATTGTCTCTTCATGACAAGAACATGTAGAATATTGAAAACAATTGATCATATAAAAGATAATTAAAATAATTTCATGAATTGCAACAGGTAAGTACTTAAAGCAATCTTCTTGGATTTAAGTGAAATAAGATTAAAAATTAAAAAAAAATTACAACTGACTTTACTTGACATTAAAAAGTTATTCTTAGATTTTCAATATTCTGCTGAAAAATCTAGAGGAACAAAAATGAAGTAAACAAAAAGCACAATGTGAAAATCAGTATGAATTAAAACAGAAAATAATACAATACAACATAATAAATTAAATCAATTTAGTATAGTTATATTTGTTCAAAAAATGTTCACACTTACATGAACCAGTGCTTAGTAAAGAAATAAAAGGAGAAGAGCATGACTATGTGAAGTACGAAAGTACAAGAAACAAGCCATTATGGATTCAGACTAAATAATTTTTGAGTTAAGAAATTATTTTGCATTATTTCATGTAAGAAACTTGAAAAATTAAATAAAATATATGATTTCCAACTAAAATAGAGCTTGCTAGGATTAAACAGGGATAGAATATAAAAAGTAAGAAGTTTTAAAATAGAATTAAAAATAAACAAACTAAAATGAAAAGCAAGAAGTTATCAGAAAATCAGCTCACTAAAATGGACTGCAAAAAATAGCTGCTTTCCCAACCCCTGAGAAGGTTGCTAGTTCCTATGTTGAATAAAATGTCTTAAAATATAAAAGATAAAGTTAACACTGAAATTCTCTGTGTGAAACTGGTATAACATTGATTTGTAGGTCCAATATAAATAGGAATAAAAATGTGACAAATTTGTATAACTTATAAATATTGATAAAAATGTCCTTAATAAAATATAAGCAACTAAAAGTTAAACAAAAATTATTTGATAATGATAAAGTGTTACTTGTATCAGAAATGAATTTTTTTTTTTTTTTTTTTTTGGTGGAACTGGGGATTGAACTCAGGTCCTTGCGCTCGCCAGAGAAGCACTTATTCCACTGAGCCATCTCCCCAGCCCTGGAAATGAAATTTTTGATGAGAAAAATTTCTTAGTTTTTGTAAGTCTGGCCATTTTAATAAGATTGAGAAACAGATTATTTTTTGTTGTTGTTTATGGATGCCAAAAAAGACTCAGATAATTAAATACCAACACTTAATTGGAAAAATAATGTTAAGAATATAAGAATATGTGACTCTGCCTTACAAAAAATATGAGGTGGCATGTTACACATGGGAAAGTAGGAGAAAAATTTACATTAAGATCAGAAATAAGCTAGTATGTCTGTTATCTCCACTACACTTCATCTTACACTGGAGTTGTCAGCCAAAGTATATAGACAAGTGAAAGAACTCAGAAGCATGCAAATTGTTAAAGAAAAAGTGAAACAACCTTTATTTGCAGATGAAATGATAGCAAACTATTGGAAAACCTCACATAACTAATGATAAAAATAAACAATAAAGTTATTTGTCACTATAGCAGACAATAAATGAACAACCAAAGTCATTAGTCTTTATATAGACCAAAAATAGCCAGTTTGAAAGTCTAATGGAAGAAGAAAAGCATATTATGCTGGCAGGAATGACAACTGATACACAGAAGTATGCACTTAATAAAATAATATGTAAAACATCAGAGAAATGATTCAATGTACCTGAAAGTCAAAATAATACCCTTGAACAAAAAAAAGTATATTGCAATATCAACAAGGTATCATTTCTTCAAATGTATAAATTTAATGTGCTCCAAATCCAACAGATTTTGTTCTTAGAACTAAAATGTGGATGCCAGTAAATTCTTACGAAAGATAGAGCATGGGAAACAGCGAATAATAAAAGCCCTAAAATGAAAATTTTGGGCATTAGGCATAGGTGTTATTCCTGCCAGACATTAAAATGTATTAAAAGCCTCTACAATTAACGTAGTGTGTCCTAAGTACCAGAATAGACCAGCACATTAATGTACTAAAGGTGAAAACACAGACAGAAATCTGAGTGAATGTGGCAATTTGTTATGCAATAAAGGAATCTCAAATCAGGAACATTGGGGCTGGGGAGATGGCTTAGTAGAATAAGCGCTTGCGTGGCCAGCGCAATGGCCTGAGTTCAATCCCCAGTTCCACCAAAAAAAATATAAATAAATAAGGAATCAAATTAGAAACAAACATGGACTTTCAGATAAGTGATGTTTGCATAATTAGATATCTATTTGAATAAATAATTAGGACCCTCTCTGGAGCTTAGCTAAGCTGCGGATGTTTCTCCAACTGTTGTAGAAGTCATGTGCACAGAGGACAGCTGTGAGAATTGGTGAGCTCTGCCCCATCAATTTCCCCAACTCTGGCAGGAACTTAGCTGAGCTGTGACCACCTCTCCCACTGTTGCTGTCACCATAGCTGTGCTGAGCTGCTGCTACCAGTCCCACTGGTATCAGGAGGCTTGCTGAGTCTTACACTGACACCCCAAACCATTGACAGAGCTTTGCAGAGCTTTAGACTACCTTCATCATCATCAAATCCTTCACCTTGAGCTATGGCTTGCCCTCTCCCCCAACCACAAGGTGGGAACCACATTGAAACACACACAGCAGGAGCTTTGGTGAACGTACCTGCCTTCCCATTTTTGTGGGAGCCTTGATCACCTGCACCTTGCACTCCTACCATAGCTACTGAGTCAGAGTGAATATTGGGAGGTCAAAAATATCAAAACAATGGAGCAAAAGGCAATCTCAGACCTCCAGCCCAACCAGAAAATGTCTAGGAGGCAAAGATAGAGAAGAACTTGGAAGTCACACACCTGAAATTTCTGAAATGATAGCAATTGAGATAAAGAAACACTCTATCATTCTATAGAGGATATCAAATCAGGAATAACATCTCAAGTAAAAAAAAAAAAAAAGAAATGGCAACAATCATAAAAGAATTACTCAGAACATTTAAAGAAGATATAGATAAAAGGTAGAGGGAAATAGAAAAATAATGGAAACACTGAATAAACAATACAGAAAAGAATTAGAATGCATCAAACAGATTGCAACAGATATCCAGTATATTAAGAATTCCACTGAAAGCTGGTAAAACCACTTGAACTCAACTGAAAATAGAATTTCAGACCTTCAAGATAGCATGGCGGCTAGTGAATACAAAAGGAAAGATCTCTTAAAACCACTAAGGAACCAAGAAATGACAAATCAACAGCTGCAAGATGATGCAAAGAAAAACAAGAGAAGACTAATAGGTATCAATGAAACAACTGGAATCAACACAAAGGATACAAAAAGACTGTTTGCATAAGTAGTAGCAGAAAATTTCCCAAGCATGGGAAAAGAATCTGAGATACAGTAAGTGAGTCATATAGAACTCCAGTTATCTATAATCAAATCATAATAATCGAATCCCAGAAATTTAGTCAAAAATCAGAATATCAAAAGCTGTTAGAAGAAATAGATCACCTATAATGGAAAGCCCGTCAGAATCATGGAAAAGGACCAGGGGAGATAGCTCAGTAGAATAAGTGCTTGCTTGGCAAGCACAGAGTCCTGAGTTCAATCCCTGGTACGCCGCCCCCCGCAAAAAAAAAAAAAAAAAAAAAAAAAAAAAAGACTCACGAAGATTTCTCAACACAGACCATCAAATCAAGAAGAGCTTGTAGTGAAGTATTTCAAGTCCTGAAAAAAAGTAAACAAACAAAAAGAACTTCTAACCCAGATTGATGTACCTTGTAAAATTATCATACAAAATCAATGGAGAAATGAATTGCATCCATGACAAAGAACAACTGAAGAAATTCTTGACAACAAAACCAGTCCTACAAAGAGTACTGGCAGATATTCTAGAAATATAAAAAGCTACCACAACTTCAAGAAAAATAGCAGAAAAAAACCATGAAGCAGTGCAAGCAATTAAACAGAGGAGAAAGTAGGGATTATTCAGTATAAAAATAATATCACAAAGAGAAGCCAATACATATCAGTTATAACCATTAATGTAAATGGCCTCAGTTCACAAATCAAATGAAGCAACTAGCAAAGTGAATAAAGAAATAGAATCCAGAGTCCTAGCCCAGGGCCCGGTGAGTGTCTGGGAGAACTTCCTGCTACCCTGTGCCTGCGGAACCTGCCGGTTCAAGCCCAGGTGCAGCTTGGGAGAGACAGTTGTCTACACTCTTGGGATGCCCCCACGAATCTGCAGCACTCCCCAACCTGGCCCACCAAGTGAGATTTTCTACCACATTCTGGGGAACCACAGATCCAGTCCTAGCAAAGGCCAAGTGAGTGTGTGGGAAAGCTTCCTGCTACTCTGGGCCTGCAGGACCTGCTGGTCCAAGCCCAGGCACAGTGTGGGTGAGAACCTCTTTCACTTCCTTGGGACCCACCACCACTCACCCTCCCAACCATCCTCCCAGTGAGAATTTCTGCCACATTCAGGGGACCCCTACATCCAGCCCTATTCCAGGCTTGGTGAGTGTGTGGGAAAGCTTCCTCTTCCACCTACTCCACTTTATCCCCTCCAGACTAAGCTCAGGCCTGGCATACAGGCCTGGGGTGAAACCCTTCAGCTGCAATCCCTGCAGAGACAGTAAGGGACAAAGCCACCCAGCTAGTACAGGAGCAGAACATCTTGCCAGAGGGGCACAAAAGGTTCACTCCCAAGGGCAGCATCAGGAAGGAGCTGAGCACAACAGCCAAGCCCAAGCCAGGCACAGCAGAATAAATCCAAACTTTGTATATCTGCACCTGAATTTCAGTAGGAGCGAATGTTATAACTGCACCAAAGATCTACAACAAAGGTCGGAAGACAGTGCTACACAAAGTGACAATGAAAGCAGCAAAATGCAATCTCACACCCCAAGCCCAATCATAACAAAGCACAGGACACCAACACAGAAAAAATTGGAAACCACACAGCTGAAATCAATGAATCAACAGCTTCTGAAATAAAGAAACAACTGAAGAAAGGTATAGAGGAACTCAGATTGGAAATGAAAAAAGAAATCCCTGAATTAATAGCATCTTCAGTAAAGAATCAAATGCAGAAACATATGGAGGAAACCTGATGCCCACACAGAACAAGTAGAAGACACTAGCTCAGCTCACATATATGAATTAATAGTGTCAAAAGTAAATAAGCAACAGCAGAAGGAGACAGAGGAATTCAGAATGGAATTCTTTTCTGAAATAGAAAACAGAATTCTCTGAATTCATAGAGTCTGAAGTAAAGAATCAACTACAGAAACAAAAGGAGGAAACCCAATGTGAAGAAAACACTGCAGGAAAAAATTAATAACTGCTTCTAAAGAAGGCATTGATAAAAAATAGAAGAGATTAGAGAAATGTCAGATTCCTTGAATGAGCAACACGGAAAGAAATCAATCACATGAAACAGAGTCAAAGAGATGTAGAGGAACTTAAAATCTCAATCACAAGCTTGCAAAACTGTTTAAATGAAAGGGAAGACAGAGTTTCAAATATTGAAGTTGCTGGTGCAGCTAGTGAAAAGGTAAGAAAGGACCTTCTGAAAACAACTAGGATGCAGGAAAAAATAATTCATCATCTGCAAGACGATGCAAAGATGAACAATGTGAGACTAATAGACATCAATGTGAAAGAAGGAGTCAATACAAATGGCATCAAAAAATAATGGGCAGAAGTAATAGCAGAAAACTTCTCAAATATGAGGAAACAATCTGACATTCAGGTAACTGAAGCATACAGAATGCCAAGTAACCTCAACCCAATTAAAAACACACTGAGACATACAATAGTCAAGATCCCAGAAATTCAGCACAAGAATAATATACTGAAAGCCACTAGAGAAAAGAAGAAGATCACATTCAAAGGGAAACCCATCAGAATTACAGACGACTTCACTTCACAAACCATGAAGGCAAGAAGAGCATGGAGCAGAGTACTTCAAGTCCTCTATGAAAACAAATTCCAGCCCAGACTACTATACCCTGCAAAACTCTCCTTCAAATTTGATGGAGAAGTGAAATACTTCCATGACAAAGAACAACTAAAGAATTTCATGATGACCAAGCTAACCTTACACAGCCTCCTGAAAGATGTTCTGGAGAGGGACCAAAATGATCAGAACTCCATGAATTCTCTTCTCTTTAGGAGCAAATCAGCCCTTGGAAGCAAATAATTTATACCATAGTTGCCAACTTTTCCTTTCCCATCGTTTTTCTTTTCCTTGATGTCAAAGGAATTGGACAGATACTGAAACTGTTTCTGAACTCAGATGTGTTTTTCTAATCTTATGTCAATAGAGTGGGTTGAAGGTAAGTGTTTCTAGGGTGCTGTGCTGTATACATCTGCATTATAAATCCATTTTACCTTTGGCTAAGGTTATTTTAACTGGAGATAGAAAAAGAACACTGAGAAAATTAAATATACCTAAGTACTCAATGGAAGGCATTGGCTGATGAATATTTAATACAACCAAGAACACACCTTAGATGATTGTAAAATACAGCCTGTTTTTGTAATGGTCTATGAATATCAGAACTCCATGAATGAGATGAGAAGCAATCAACTAAATAGGGCAAGCAATTAAACACAGGAGAAAAAGGAGTAAATGACAACAGGTAAATAACATGCCAATTGCAAGTCAATACATCTAAATTTTAACCATCAATGTAAATGGACTCAATTCCCCAATTAAGAGAAATAGACTGTCACAGTGGATTAGGAAACAAAATCCAAAAATATGCTGTATACAAGAAACACATTTAACTCATAAAGATATTGAGGATTTGTGTATGTCTATGTATGTGTTTGAGCAGTGACTCTAGGAATGAAGAAATGAATGAATGAACAAGCAAATGAATGAAGGAAGGTGGTAAATGGCCTTTTATCTTTCTTTACATTAAACAGTCCTCTGATAGAAGATGCTCTTACTGCCTTCTCTTCTCTGCACACAGACCCATAGCATTGCTTTTCCAGAAATAATGGAGAAAAATACCAGGAAAGATCTTAGGAGCCACTGGACTTTGTTACAGCCTTTTATAAGAGTGAGCAGGTATTTTCTTCAGTAAGGTACCTATCAAGATTGTAGCTGTCAATAAGGAGGTTTTGCTTCTGGGCTTCTTACTGTCAAAGGCACTCATTGAGACCTGGACTTATCTTGCAATATTTATTTCACCTTAATGTTATGAGCCATTACAATTCATTCATTCATTCATTCATTCATTCATTCATTCATTTGAATAATCACTCATCAAATACTTATTGAGTGGCTAGTGCATACAAGGACTCATCTGAGTTTGGGCTTGTTCTCCATGTTTGACTTGATCATTGTTATTGAAGGCCTCAGTATAGGTAAAGTAAATTTATAACACAGATAATACCTTGTATGATGTGGATACAATCATCAGTGGCTACAGGAAGCCACAAAGGATCCCTTGAACCACTGTTGGTTGAGATGAAGGGAAAGGAAGGAACTATCAACTGTCTTTTGAGAGATGTAAAATCTGAGTTGAGATCTCAATGTTGAGGAATAGACAACTCAGCAGGAATAACTGCCTATGTAATGAGTCAGAGATAGAAAAGAGTGTTTGTCGTGCTCAAAAGAGCTTTAAACTAGTTTTTGGAGCTAAGAACAATAAGTATGAGACTAGAGATGTAAATAGTTCATGGGCAGCCGTAGTTAAACATGCTAGAATTTTGATCATTTTTGAGGTCAGTGTGTTGCATCAGAGATTTTAGGTTGAAGGATTATGATGATTGCTGTACAGATTTAATGCAATCCCTATCAGACTACCACTGACATACCTCACAGACCAAGCAAAATCATTCTTAAAATTTATCTGGAACCAGAAAAGACCTAGAATAGCAAAGGCAATCCTGGGCAATAAAGACAAGACAGGAAGCATTACACTTCCTGACTTGAAATTATACTACAAGGCTACTGTGACAAAATCAACAAGGTTCTGGCAGTAAAATAGACCTGAGGATCAATGGAATAGATTAGAAGATGCTGAAGCCCCTACGAACACACTCAGCCACCTTATCTCTGACAAAGGGGCCAAACATACTCGCTGGAAGAAAGATAGCCTCTTTAACAAATGGTGCTGGAAAAACTGGCTCTCTACATGCTGAAAACTAAAACTTGACCCAGGTCTATCACCATGCACTAAGCTGAAGTAAAAATGAATTAAGGACCTAAACATTAAAACAGAAACCTAAATTCCTGCAAGAGAATGTAGGAGGAACTCTTGAAGACATAGGGATAG
>NW_004524654.1:1883572-1884843 GCF_000260255.1 Octodon degus
CCCACAGGATCTGAAAACATCATATTATAGTGATATATGTGTGCCTATGTTTATAGCAGCACAATTTGTGATAGCCAAATCTGGGAAACAACCAAGATGCCCATCACCTAAAGAATGGATGCAGAAGATGTATATTTATACAACGGAATATTACTCAGCTATAAAGAACTATAAACTCAAAACCTTTATATTGAATTAGATGCCACTTGAATGTATACTCATAAGTAAAATAAACCAGACACACATCTGTAAATATTGTATAGTTTCCCTAGTATAGGAACTCGAAAGAAGAAGTACAAATAGAAAGGTATAATACAACTAAAAGGAAAGTAAAACTTGAGACTAAACAATGAAAATAGAGCAAGGAGAAGAGCTAGGAAACATGACAGTGACAAGCCATACTGTTATATGTAGAAGATGGGTAAGGCAATGATCCTGAGAATCTTCACAAGATTTTTGAATCTTGCAGTTAATTGGAATGATTCTCACCCTGACGAACTATGTGTACAGACACCTGTGAACTAAGCAACTGCACCGAAGATGGCAATTCATAATAGTAGGTTCATGCTTGCAGTGCCTGTCATTCTGGTCTTTTGAATACGAGCTGCTTGTCATGACATGCCAGTTGCTGCTGTGCTGTCTCTCGGGTAGATGATTGTTCAAAAAGAAGGGGGTGGTGAATGAAGGCAGGAGACAGGAAAAAGATTGTTGTGGGAGTATCCTGCTACAAGGTTGTATATGGTGAGATTTTTGGACTTATGTGTAAATATAAGAATTATATAATTCTTTATGCCTATTTTTAAAATATATCCTGATTTTTCTACAGTGCTCACAGTCCACAGCCAGTGAGGCTGGGCAATGGTTAGAGGCCACTTACTCTGGGATGGGTACACCATGAAACACCCACATAGATGGGCCCACCATAAATCCATTACCATGCTCAATATATTTTAATTTTTTAAATGTTTTTTCATCATATTCTGTAGGGACTTAAAGTTCAACATATCAATACTTGATGAAAAATACCTGTTCCATGTTATGCCGAAGATATTTGATATTCAGACAGATAGTGAGGATAAGCTCAACAGCCTAGGTTGTATGGTAATAACAATAAGCTTGTTTTCTGGAGGGTTAACAACCTAAATTTGCAGATCAAAATTAAAGAAAAAGGAGGGCCGTAAGGAAAGTCAACATTTTGGCCCTAGCCTTCCAAGGTCAATTATGACTCAGGATATATGAGCTCTTGTATTGTACTATCATGTATCTCAGTA
>NW_004524654.1:1886688-1890162 GCF_000260255.1 Octodon degus
CAGCAGAAACTGTATAAACACATGGAAGGCAAATAATACCCTTCTGAACAATCAATTGGTCACAGTTTCAAAATAATACTTACTGGAGGTAAGTATTACTCTGGCACCAAAACCAGAGAAAGACCCAACCAAAAAAGAAAACTATGGGCCAATCTCTCTAATGAATATAAACACAAAAATCCTCAATACAATGCTAGCAAACAGAATGTAGCAGATCATCAAGAAGATTATACGTCATGACCAAATGCAATTCATTTCAGGAATTCAGAGATGGCTCAATATACACAAATGCATAAATGTAATAATATACCACATCAACAAAGTCAAAGACAAAAATCACACGACCATCTCAATAGATGCAGAGAAATCTTTTGGCAAAGTCCAACACTCATAATTTAAAAAAACCCTACAGAAAATAGTTGGTCTATATCTCAACATGGTAAAAGCCAGCTGTGAGAAATTGAGAGCCAATATCATATTAAATGAACAAAACTTGAAAGCCTTCACATGAAAATCACAAACAAGACAAGGATGTTCACTGTCTCTACTCCTGTTGAGAATAGTTCTGGAAACATTAGCCAGAGCAATTAGACAAGAGAGAGAAATAAAAGGAATAAGGATTTGAAAGAAAAATGAGAAATTGTTTTTTGCAGATGATGTGATACTCTACTGAGAAGACCTCAAAAACTCCACAAAGACACTTGTAGATTTAATAACTAAATTCAGTAGCATAGCAGGATACAAAGTCAACAGCCAAAAATCAATAGCATTTCTATACACAAACAATGAATGCACTAAGCTAGAAATTAGAGAAAACAGGAATTTCAAAATAACACACCAAGAGAGCTGAAGTTTCAGGAACATGGCGACATCTAATCTGCTGATGAATAAAGGTTCTCTTCAATTTGAAAACAAGTGGGATTTTATGTGTCCACTTGTTTTGAAGCTTTTATGCCAGGAATCTGTTAGAAAACAATAGTGGTTTGATCTGTTTTCGGATGTTTACACAGTCTGTCTCTGGGATGATAAAGAAAAAGCAAAAATTCATCAGACTTTAAAGGAAAATATCCTTGACTTTATTAAGCAAGCACAAGCATGAATATTGAGCCATCAAGATGACACAGCTTTGCTAAAAACACATATCGTTGAACGGTGGAAATTCTTTACACAGTGTGATATTTTACCAAAACCCTTTTGTCGACTAGAGATTGCTTTCATGGGTAAACAGGGCAGCAATAAGATAGCATTGTGTGAAAGCTCATGGCTGAAACATGGAATGAATCAATTTTTTTCAAATATTAAAAACAGATTACAAGATAGTGCAATGAAGCTGGTTCATGCTGAAAGATGAGGAGAAGATTTTGATTCTCAGCTGGTCACTGGAGTAAGAGAATCTTATGTTAACCTTTGTTCTAATCCAGAGGATAAGATTTAGATTTATAGGGATAAATTTGAGAATGCATACTTGGATTCAACAGAAAGATTTTATAGAACACAGGCATGCTCACATTTACAGCAAAATGGTATACGGAATTATATGAAATATACAGATGCTAAACTAAAGGAGGAATAAAAATGAGCATTACATTATTTAGAAACAAGATGAGAATGTAACTCCGTTGAAGCTCTCATGGAATGTTGTGTGAATGCCTTGGTGATGTCATTTAAAGAGACTATCTTAGTGGAGTGCCAAGGCATGATCAAGTGAAATGAAACTGAAAAATTATATTTAATGTTTTCATTAATGGATAAAGTTCCTAGTGGAATAGAACCAATGCTGAAAGACTTGGAGGAACACATTGTAAGTGCTGGCCTGGTAGATATGGTAGCAGTTGCTGAAACTATTACCACTGACTCTGAGAAATATGTTGAGAAGTTATTTACACTATTTAATAGAGTTAGTAAACTTGTCAAAGAAGCTTTTCAGGATGATCCACAATTTCTTACTGCAAGAGATAAGGCATATAACGCTGTTGTGAATGATGCTACCATATTTAAACTTGAATTACCTTTGAAGCAGAGAGGAGTGGGGTTGAAAACTCAGCCTGAATCTAAGTGTCCTGAGTTGCTTTCAATTACTGCGACATGTTGCTGAGCATCAAGTAAAAACTAACCTCTGAAGAGATTGGAAAAAAAGCATAAAGAAGTGCTCATGGTACTTAAATATGTACAAAACAAAATGTTTTCATGAGGTACCACAAAGTTCATTTGACACAGCATCTTATATTGGACATCTCTGCCAACAGTGAAATTGAAGAAAATCTGGT
This sequence comes from Octodon degus, assembly GCF_000260255.1. Taxonomy (NCBI): domain Eukaryota; kingdom Metazoa; phylum Chordata; class Mammalia; order Rodentia; family Octodontidae; genus Octodon; species Octodon degus. The sequence goes on from NW_004524654.1 coordinate 1,888,956, forward strand.
AGAGTGATTAAGAGAAGTTGGTATGTCAGCAGATTATGTAAATAAGCTTGCTAGAATATTTCAGCACATAAAAGTATCTAAAGATCTGAACCAAGTTTTTAAGGAAATGCGCACAGATGATAAGTCGGCTTTACCAGTTTATCCTGTTAATATAAATATTCTGAATGGTGGTGCCTGGTCAAGAAGCTCTGAGCAAGTCTTTGTTTCAATTCCTAATGAATTGGAGAATTTGATACCTGAAGTAGAAGAATTTTACCAAAAAAATCCTCATAGTGGTAGAAAATTACACTGGCATCATCTCATGTCAAATGGAATTATAACATTTAACAATGAATAGTAAGTATGATTTAGGGGTAACCACATTTTAGCTGGCTGTACTGTTTGCATGGAACCAAAGACCTAGTGAAAAGATCAGCTTTGAAAAATCTTCAACTTGCAACTGAACTCCCTGATGCTGAACTTGGACTTTATGGTTTTCAGTAGCTTTCCCAAAGCTCAAACAGCAAGTTATATTGTGCGAATATCAAGTCAACTTACCCAAACACTTCACAGAAGGTACCCTCTTCTCTGAGAGCCAGGAGTTCAGTCTAAGGAAGTGATCATACAAATAATGAAAATGAGAAAGAAAATTAGTAATGCTCAGCTGCAGATGGAATTAGCACCAATTTTGAAAAATATGTTCTTACTACAAAAGAAAATGATAAAAGAGCAAATAGAATGGCTAATAGAGCACAAATACATCAGAAGAGATGAATCTGATATCAACACTTTCAAATATATGGTGTAAGTTTAAATATCATGGACAAGACTAAGAAAAAAATTTTTGGAGTGCTTGGACAGAAAGTTGTCACAGTTTGAGCTGGAGAAAGGCTTATTTGGACTTTGGTTACATAAATATTAAAATCTTTGCCTTACCTTCACAAAACGACTCTATTTTGCCAGTCATAATAATTAGCACGATGGCATTCCCTTCATGTTGCACACTCTGTAACAGCATGCTGCTTTGTGGAAAAACTTGCATTCATGAAGAGCCCATTATGAATTTTAAAGTAAATTTGATTTTTACCCAAGAGGAAAAATACAATGGGTGGGTGAAGACAGGGTTCTTGTTGCTTTTCTCTCTTTTATTTTTCCTCTTAAGTGTACTTGCACAAGGAAGGATATTAAGATATTTGTACACTGAAAAATACTGCCATCTTTGTTTTTT
>NW_004524654.1:1890352-1891177 GCF_000260255.1 Octodon degus
TGAAAGATATTTATTGCTCCTGGATAGGAAGAACCAGCATTGTCAAAATGGCCACACTTCCAAAATTGTTTTACAGATTCAGTGTAATTCTTACTAAAATACCATTTTATATGTCACATCAAGAGAATACATTCCTAAAATTAATTGGGAAACAAAAGACAATTACAACAGCAAAAGCAATTCTGAGCAATAAAGGCAAATCAGGGCATTATACTATCTGACTTGAAATTATACTACAAAGTTACTATGATAAAAAAGAATGGTACTGACAAAAAAAAAGTCCTACAAACAATGGAACAGATTAGAAGATATAGACACAACTACAAGCACACTCAGCTACCTTATCTTTCAGAAAGAGCCCATATGTGTTCACTGGAAGAAAGACAGCTTCTTTAACAAATGGTGCAGGAAAAATTGGCTTTCCAAATGCTGATGGATAAAATTAGATCCATGTCTGTCAGGAACAAAAATGGATCCAAGATTTAAATATTAAAAGTGAAACACTAAATTTTCTAGAGGAGAAAGTAGGTATAAATCTTAAAGACATAGGGGCAGGTGGAGAATTTATGAACAAAAAGGAAACTTCACAGGAATACTTCAAATAATGAATAATTAAGATCTCATCTTTTTTAATTTTAAAAAACAATTTAAACAGAATAAAAATTAGAATTACAATTGAAAAAATTACAAGTGACATAGAATTTCACTTAACCAAGTAATATGAATTTCACAGTATTTGTTGTAATACATAGTATTGACTTCCAACAAATTATTCATACCACCAGATAGATGCATGTAAAATTGAAAGAATAAAGAAGAAAGAAA
>NW_004524654.1:1891382-1895466 GCF_000260255.1 Octodon degus
TTTCCTTTTTAAAAAGTTCATTCCTTTTGCCCAGAATTTATTGAACCCTTCAGATTCCATTTTTCACTTACAGGTTCTCACAGTAAGGAGACATTACGATGTTTGCACATGTGGGTCTGATTTATTTCACTGAAGAGTATGTTCTCTAGTTGCATCTACTTACCAACAAAAGACTCAAATCTATCCTGTTTTATAGCTGAATAATACTCCATCGTGCTAAAATACCACATCTTTTTCCACTTTTCAGTTGATGGGCTTCTGTGTTGATTCCAGGATTTAGCTGTGACAAAATTGTACTGCTATAAACGTAGGTGAACATATATTACTGTGGTATGATGTTTTCCATTTTTCTGGAAAAATACTCAGCAGAAGAATAGCTGGCATCAATGGGATCTTCAATCCTAGATTTTTAAGGAAATCTCCATTTTTCCATTGTGGTTGTACCACTCTGCACTCCCACCAGCAGTGCAGAAAGGTTCCTTTTTTTCCATAGCCCCTCCAGCATTTTTTATTGGCTGACTTCTTGATGTTAGCCAGTCTTCCTGGAATCTCAGTATTGCTTTAATTTGCATTTCTTGAGTGATTAATGTTGTTGAAAATTTTATTATATATTTACTTACAATTTGTATTTCTTCCTCTGAAAAGTGTATATTCATCTCAGATGTCTATTTTTGGATTTGGTCTTTGAATATGGGGACTTGATTTTTAAAAATTCTTCATATGTTCTAGATGGAAAGTCTTTGTTGGAGGGACAGTTGGTTATAATTTTTTCCCACTTTGTGGATTTTCTTTTTACCCTGTTGGAGATTTGTTTGGAAGAGTAAAAAACTTTCAAGAAGATGAGATCCCAGTTGTGGATTCTTTGAAGTATTTCTTGTGCAGTTTGGATTTTGTACATGAATTCTACCTACTCCTATGTTTTAAGATTTCTCCTTATATTTTCCTCTAAAAGATTTAGGGTTTCTGTTTAATATTTAAATCTTTGATCCATTTTTGAATAAGGCTTTGTGCATGGTGATAGGCATGGGTCTAATTTTAGCCTTTGGGATGTGGAAAGTCAGTTTTTCTAGCACCATTTATGAAAGAAGCTATCTTTGTTCCAGTGAACAAGTTTCGGCCCTTTATCAAAGATGAAGGGCTGAGTGTGTTTACATCTTCTAATCTGTTCCATTCACCCTCAGGTCCATTTGTATTCCAACACCATGCTGACTTTATCACAGTAGCTTTATTGTATAATTTCAGGTCAGAGTTTGTGATGAATCCTGCCTTTCCTTTGTTTCCCAGGATTCCTTATAATATTTTGAGTCTTTTCTACTTCTAAGTGAATTTGAGGAAAGCTTTCTTTAGCTCTGTGAGGTATACTAATAGTGTTTCAATCAGGATTGCATTGAATCTGCATAACAATTTTGGGAGTATAGCCATTTTCACAATGTTGGTTCTTCCTATCCAGGAGTATGGAATATTTTGCCATTTTCTGAAATCCACTTCAATTTCTTTTTTCAGAGTACTGTAATTTTCACTGTATAAATCTTTTATGTGAGATTGATTCCTAATAATTTCAATTTTTTGATCTTTTTGTGAAAGGTGTGGTCACCCTCATTTCTTTCTCATTGCATTCATTCTTTGTGTACAAAAATGCTACTGATATTTGGGTATTGCTTTGTATCCTGCGATGCTGTGGTATTTGATGATTAAATCTGTAAGACTCTTAGCAGAGTTCTTGGGGTCCTCTGTGTAGAGTATCTTGTCATCTTCAAATACTGATAATTCCACTTCTTCTTTTCCAATCCTTATCCCATTTATTTATCTCCCTTGTTTAATTGCTCTGGCTAATTTTTCCAGAATTATATTGAAAAGAAGTGCAGACAATTGACATCCTTGTTTTTTTCATGATTTTAAAGTGAAAGCCTTCAGCTTTTGCTGTTTAGTGTGAAGTTGGCTGTTGGTTTCTCACAAATGGATTTTAACAGGTTTAGATGTAGACCATCTATTCTGATTATCTGTAGAGTTTGATTCATAAATGATTCTTAGACTTTTTCAAAAGCTTTTTCTGCATCTATGGAGATAATCATGTAGTTTCTGTTCTTGGTTTTATTGACGTGGTAATTTACATTTATAGATTTATGTATGTTGAACCACCTTTGCATTTCAGGAATATATTCCATTTGGGTATGATATATCATCTTCTTGATGATTTGCTGCGACCTGTTTGTTGGTATTTTATTGAGAAGTTTGGCATCTATATTCATTAGAGACGTTGACCTGTAGTTCTCTTTTTCAGTTACACCTTTTCTGGTTTTGGAGTCAGAGCAATATTTGCCTCCAGGAATGAATTTGGAAGAATTGCTTCCCTTTGAATTTCAGTGAACATTTTCAGAAAAGTGGATATTAAATCTTTTCTAAATTTCTTGTAGAATTCTGCTATGAAACCATCAGGACCTGGGCTTTTCATTGTTGGTAGGGTTTTTTTATTATTATGTTTTCTATTTTGTTTCTCTTTATTGCATTAGGCAGAGTTTGTATATCTTTTTGACTCAGCTTTGGTATTTAGTATGAATTAGGGAATCTGTCTATTTTCTTTATGTTTTCTGTCCTGTGAGAGTTAGGATTTTTTTTTTCACAACAAAATAGTCTTTTATTTATACTCCTCTTTTCTGTTCTGTTTGATCAGAGAGGGGTGTTCTATTGAATTTAGAGAAGCTATATTTGGAGAAGTCTTCATACGATCTTCTCATACTTGATGCCAGTCCAAAGATTGTAGGTACTTGAATTCAGCAAAATAACCCAACATAGTTCAATAGTCCACAATAGTAGTGAGTTATAATATGACTGGCAATTGTCTAAAGTTGTTGAGTTGAGCCTTTTATAGCTCAGCATATTAATATAGCTTTACTTTTTATACCTCGTGGTTATACTTTTCTGCTGGAATGTTAAGACCAAGTTGAAGCAAGACCTGCATAACTAAAAATGTAACTTAGGCACACTATATATTGTTGATCACTTTCCTCTGTGGCCCCATAATCTCCTTGATCAGAAAATTTGGGACACCACTGAGTTACAGGATGTCATAGCAGAGGTTCTCTTATGTCCTGAGTCCTACTGACCTTGAAGGATTAGGGCCAAAATATTGACTATCTTTTTAGCCCATCTGTCTGTATAATTTTTGGTCTGCAAACTTTAGTTGTTAAATATCCAGAAGAAAAGTTTAATGATATTATTATCCTATAACAGAGGCAGTTAAGCTTAACATCACTATCTGTCTGAATATCATATACCTTAGACATAAAATGGAACTGCTATTTTCCAACAACCACGGATATGCTAAAATTTAAATCCCTAAAGAATGTTTTAAAAAAGCAATTACAGAGTCTTGAGCGAGCAGGAGGCTGTCAACTGTAACAGCAGTGAAATGCCTAAATCAAAGAAACTTGTTTTCTTCAAGCTTTTCAGGCAGTGATTCTGACAGTGAAGTTGACAAAAAGTTAAAGAGGAAAAAGCAAGTTGCTCCAGAAATGCTGTAAAGAAGCAGAAGACTGGTGAAATTTCAAGAGCTCTGTCATACTCTAAACAGAGCAGGAGCAGCAGAGATGATAACATGTTTCAAAAATAAAATGAGATATGCCAGTGTTTGGGACTTTAAAGGAAGGTTCTTATTGGTATTAGAGAATATTGGATGGATCCAGAAGGTGAAATGAAACCAGGAAGAACAGGGATTTCTTTAAATCCAGAGCAATGAAGCTAGCTGAAGGAGCAGATTTCTGACATTGATGGGGCAGTAAAAAAAAAAAAAACGTGTAGAATCTGAGCCATAAAAACCTGTACTGTTGTAGCTGTTTTACTCTGTCTTTTTACATTGACTTTTGTTTTCTAAACTTTTTTCCCAACCTGTTATGTATTTGGATTGCAGAACAATTTGTAAGATGAATACCTTATTTAAAATGTGCATTATTAAAAATGTTCTGAGTGAAGCTAATTGTCAACTTTATTAAGAAGGATTGCTACAGAAGACCCAATGCTATTATGGGCTTCTGTACTCTTTTAGAATATTTTGCTGAGTTTACACACCTATAATATTCAACAACGG
>NW_004524654.1:1895916-1897553 GCF_000260255.1 Octodon degus
ATAGGATCACAAGTCCGCATCTTGTACAGCAATTAACCACTAAGAAGAATATATGCAGTGTATTATTTGTTGAAACTGTCCTTCCGATATGATTTGAAACTGTCTCATTGCTATCTGCTTGTCAATAAAACTTGGAAAAAAAAAATAAAGTTTCCTCTTGAGAGAGGTTTCATTGTATCTCCCAGATTTTGGTAGGTTGTATCTGCATTTTGATTCAGTTGTAACTATTACTGAAATTCTTCTTTAATTTCATCTGTCACCTATGATTGTTTAGGAGTTTGTTATTTAATTTCCATGTGTTTTTGTATTTTCTTTCATCAATAATTTCCAGTTTTATTGCATTGCAATCAGATAGCATGCATGGGATAATTTTGATTCCTCTGCATTTACTTAAGAGTGCTCTGTGTGCTAGTACATATTCTAGTTTGTAGAATGTCCCATGTGCAGCTGAGAAGAATGTGTAGTCTGTGGTTGCTGGATGAAACACTCTGTAAAATTCTACCAAGTCAATTTCTTCACAAGTTTGGCTTAGTTGTATTGTTTCTTTGCTGATTTTTTGCCTAGTTGATCTATCTCTTTGTGATAGTGGCATGTTAAAGTCTCCTATTATAATTGTATTATTACTCATTTGATTTTTCATGTCTGTTAAAAATTTCTCATGTAGGTGGGTGCTCCTGCAGTGGGTGCACATGTATTTACAATTGTTATCTCTTCCTCTTACAGTTTTCCTTTAGCAAGTATGTAATGACCTTTTTGGTCTCTCTGAATGATTTTGGTTTGATGTTGATATTGCCACCAACCAGGATATCTACCCCTTCTTTTTTTACTATTTCCTGTGGCATGGAGTGTTGTTTTCCATCCTTTGACTTTTAGTCTATGAATTGCATTTTCAGTTAAATGTGTTTCTTGTATGCAGCACATTGTTGGCTTTTGTTTCTTAATCCACTCTGCTAGTCTGTTTCTTTTAATTGATGAATAGAGGCCATTTACACTGATGGTTATAAATTATATGCATTGGCTTATCTTTGTTACATCATTTTCTTGCTATAAGTTCTGTACTTTTTATCTCTTAATTACGAGCTCTATTTGGTGGTTCCTTTCTGTTGTTCTTGAAGCTGGGATCACTTCTGTCTCTTTCTAGAATATCTATCATTACTCTTTGCATGCTTGTTTGTTTGTTTGGTTGGTTGGTTTTGGTCATGAATTTCTTCTAATGTTCTTTGTCATGGAAGGATCTTGTTTCACCATTGAACTTGATTGATAGTTTTGCAGGATAAATAAGTCCACCTTGGAAGTTATTTTCTTTTAGGACCTGAAATATCTCACTCCAAATTCTTCTCAATTTGATGGTTTGTGTTGAGAAATCTCCCATGATTCTGATGGGCTTTCCATTGTATGTGATCTGTTTCTTGTCTCTAACAGATTTTAATGCTCTATTTTTTACTGTACTTCTGAGATATTGATAATTATATGGCTAGGTATAGATTTATTGTAATTATAGCTCTGTGGATTTCTATATGCCTTGCTTATCTATATGTCTCGTTCTTTTCTGATGTTTGGAAAATTTTGTTAGCACTTTTGCAAATAGTCTTTTTATATCATTTGTGCCATCTCCCACTGCTTCACTATTATTACTA
>NW_004524654.1:1904301-1905326 GCF_000260255.1 Octodon degus
AAAAGAAAAAAAAAGAAAAAGTAAAGCTGTATTAACATGCTAAGCTGTAAAAGGCTCAAGTCAATAACTTCTGGCAATTGCCAGTTGTGCCGATAACTCACTACTGTTATGGACTATTAGAAAATTTTATTTTTATTAGTTTTGTTCTCTGAAGAAAAAATATCCATTCCTTCTCATCTCTAAAAACTATAACTTCTTGTTTTCTAAAAAAAAAAAAAATCTATACTCCTTAAGGACCGTTGTTATTTACAGTCTTGCCACTTTTTCTGTTAATTAATGAACATTTCAATTAACATTTGTGAGATAAAAATATGCATGTAGCAATTACAGCTTTTCAGAAACCAATGAATTGCAACTATAGCTACTTCTTATTTATAAACCACTCTGCTAATATCTTTGTGAACTACTCATCTCCTGTAACAGATTCGAATCATAAAAAATGCAAAGCACAATAGGTACTGATGTGCTTTTCAATCCAAGAGTTTCACAGTGCTAACTCATTCGAGGCACCCTGGAAAGGTCACACTGATGATAGTACCCCATGGAACAGAACAGTATTGCATCCTTCAAGGGGCCCCACGTCTCTAGGGAATGCTTGAATGAGTCAGCACATTAACACTTGGGCGGTACTCAAACCAATTATTCATTCTTTTCTTATCAAATGTAGCAATACCCAAAATATCAACAGGACTAATATTTTAATTTTACCTTAAAATATTAGGTTAAGAGTGTCATAGATTTTCCTCATATCCATATATGTAAATGTATACATACTGATTTTTATTATTTGTTGTGTTTCTTGATTGTTTTATTTTCTATTTAGAGTCTATAAGCATTGTTTTATTGTAGAAGTTCTTTCCTTAATTTTAGAACCTTGCTAGTTTCTGTTCTATCTTTTTAAAGGTTATGTATATTGAAAAGAATTTTTACTTTACCACTGATGTAAGAATTTAAAACTATATGGATGCCATTTGTAAGACTAGGTGCTACTCTAATCTAAATGGACTGTCTTTCTTTAAGAAATA
>NW_004524654.1:1905426-1911661 GCF_000260255.1 Octodon degus
ACACCTATTATTCTTATATTATTTTTCTTTGCATTACCTTGTAGCTGCTGGTTATTTCCTGGTTCCCTGTTAGTTTTAAGAAATCTTTTCTTTCACATTCATTAGCTGCAACACTGTCTTTGAGATCTGAAAGTCCATCTTCAGTTTCATTCAAGCAGTTTTGTCAGCTTTCTGTGGAATTCTAAATTTCTTGGATATCTGTTTGAATCTATTTCTTGCATTCTAATTCTTTCCTATCTTGTTCATTCAGTTTTTCTATGTTTTTGTTATTCTCCTTTTTAAAAAAAATATCTGTGTCTTCTTTAGCTATTCTGAGCAACAATTTTTTTCATGATTTTTGTCATTTCTTTTAGCACCTGAGAGATTATCTCTGATCTTACTTCTTGTATAGCCTGAAGGACTTGTGTCTTTAGTTGCTATCATTTAGGAGGTTTCTAGTATATGATTTCTAAGTTCTTGTATGTTTTTGTCTCCTGGATTTGTTGTGGGTGGGCTACAGGATTGAGATTACCTTTTGCTCCTGCATTTTGGCATTTTTGAAGCCCCCAGTAATCACACAGACAGAGTCCTGTGGGCTGCCCAGAGTTTGCAAAAGTTATTAAATGTCTCCTGTAAAGCTCCATGCCTGCTTGTGCTGGGCCCACAGATCACAGTTCTACTGTGTTTCACAGGCCACTCAGAGTCCTCCTAATTTCTTAAAATTTTGCAAGAAATATACACTGAACCTACAGATCGCAGCTCTCCAGTGTCCAGAAGGCCATTCTGAGTCCTAAGTTCATGGAATCTCATCTTTCCAAAATGTTTCTGCATGCCCAATGAAATCACCAACAGAGTAAAATGATAACTCGTGAATTGAGGAAAAATTGTATCACTCAGCTTCTTTTCTGGAGGGTTAACAACTTAAGTTTGCAGACCAAAGAATTACAGAAAAAGTAGGTCTACAAGGATAGCTAACATTTTAACCCTAGCCCTTCAAGATCAGTGAGGACTCAGGACTTAAGAGAACCTGTATTATAACATCCTATAACTCAGTTGTGGTACAAATTTTCTGAACAAAGACATTATGGGGCCACAGAGGAAAAGTATCGACACTGTAGTGTGCCTAAGAGAGTCACCTGGAGAGAAAACACTCTCTAAGGCTTTCACAGAGAGCAAATTGGTCAAACAATGGCCGTGACTCATTCACGTGGCTGACACTGACAAAGGATCTACAAGCTGCAGTACAGAATTTCAGGATGAATCCTGATGGGATTTGACTGACCTTATCAGATATGAAAGCTACATTTCTTGTTATGTAGGTCTTGTTTTATCCTGGTCTTAACCATCCAGCAGAAAAGTATAAAAATGAGGTATAAAAAGTAAAGCCATATTAATATGCTGAGCTGTAAAAGGCTCAACTCAACTTCTGACATTGCCAGTCATGTGGCAAACCCACTACTATTATAGACTACTGGACTATATTGAATTACTTTGCTGAATTCATGCACCTACAATATATGAATGGCAATGGAATACCCATCTCTGAGAAAAGTAAGCAAAAAATGAGGATATAAAGGAAGGACAATTTTGTAGTGAAAAAAAAAATATATATATATATATCTGTATATGCAAAACAGTTAGCATATATATACAACTACTTTCTCTTAGTTCAGCTAGAAGAAAGTTTTGAGCTGAAATGTTTGGACAAGATATCACGTCTGCATCTAGTACTATGAATAACTACTACAAAGACAACAATATGCAATGTATTAATTATTGCAGCTGTTCTACTAACCTGTTTTGAAAGTGTCTCAATGCTACTTCTTTGTCAATAAAATTAATATAAAAAAAGAAAAAAATTCTAGCCAACTATCCCTCAGACAAAGGATTCTTATCTAGTTCATATAAAGAGGTAAAAAAAAAAAAAAAAAAAAACCAGGTTGCCCAAATTGAAAGACCCAATACAGAAAATGATAATCTGAGATGAATATATATTTCACAAAGGAAGAAATACAAATGGTAAATAAATATAAGAAAAAAATGCTCAACACCATTTGTTACTCGAGACAAGCAAATTAAATCAATGCTGAGATTTCATCTTATGCCAGAAAAAACAGCTATCATTAAGAAGTTAACTAATAACAAACGTTGGAGAAATTGTGTGATACCAGGCATCCTTTTATACAGTTGGTTAGAGTGTAACTCATTCTGGCACAGTTACTGTGGAAATCAGTATGGAGATTCCTCAAAAAACTAGAATTGGAAGTCCCACTTGAACCAGCTCTTCCCCTCTTTGGTATTTTTCCCAAAAGAATTGAAATCATCACGTCACAGAGTTATATATGTACCTATGTTGACAGCAGTGCAATTTGTCATAGCTAAATCTTGGAAGCTAATCAAGTGCTCATCAACTGAGAAATGGATACACAATGGAGTATAACTCAGCTATTAAAAAGACAAATGTGAAGCTTTTATAGGTAGATGGATATACAACTAGAGGTTATACTGGTAAGTGAAATAAGTCAGACCCACATGTACAAACATCACATTGTCTCACTAGTGTGAGAACATGAAAGTGTAAATAAAATCTGAAAAGTTCAACAGATAATGTGAAAGAGAAGAATCTGTTCCTGGGATGAGGAAAAGCACAAAAGAGAGAATGGAAAAGGAAGCATTTATGCATATATGCAGGAAAGCTTGGATAATTTAGCTGTCATTTCTGGTGCTCTATCGAAAGGAGCATTTAATGCTTAATTATTTTATTTTATTTTATTTTTGTTCCCCTTTTTAATTTTTATTACTTCATTTTATTTTACCAGTTGTGGAGGTTTATATCAAGTAATCTAAATAACTAATTTGAAGACAACATTCAATACAAGAAAAATTGTCAAATTCCTGTTACTCTGTTTAATGAAATTTTGTATTTTCTTAATGGTTTTTTCCCCCATTTTGTGTTCCTTGCAAAAAAAAAAGAACCACTCCTGAAATCATACAACATAATCATTCCAAGTAAATCAGATAGTTAAACATTAAAAATAAAATCATACATCTCCTGGATAAAGTATTCATGAAAGTATTATAATCTAAATTTAAGATAAAAGCTTGAAATAAGATTCAAACTTCAGAAGCAATCAAAGATTAACCATTTTATTATCTGAACATATGTAAAATATTTGCATTCATGTAAAGACAAATTGAGGGCCAACCAGATAGTTCAGTGAACTAACGTGCCTGCTTAGGCAGACGCAGCAACCAGGGTTCAATCCCTGGCATGCTGTGTTGGCCTCACTCCCAGGACTTGCTGAGACAGCAACTGAGACTGGGCATGGTGGTGTACACCTGTAATCCCAGAGCTTGGGAGGCTGAAAAGAGTAGGATCATTATGAGCCTCATCTGTGCAGTGAAACCCTGTAAGACCTTGTACTAAAAAACATTTTTTAAAAAATTGAAAATTCAGAAACAAAGATTCACAGGTCGTAACTTAGCTCCAGGTACAGTGTTATTGTTTAAAATTTAAAAACTTTTTTTTGGTTTCTGGAAAAAGATCAAATGCAGAATAAGCCAAACATCTAAACAAATACTTTTATGCAAGTGAAAATGACTTTCAAATCTACTAGAAGATGTTCTACTTCATTATCAAAGAAAACTACAAATTTATGTTCCATTTACATTTGTATTTAAAGTACCGAATGCTACTTCTCATTGCTTTCACTGAAAAATATTCAAGACAGTGGCATAATGATGTGGCAAAGTTGTTGGGAAACGGGCATTTTCATTTATTTTTGGTGACAATCCAAAATGTAACAATTTTTTTGAAGGGAAAATGTATAATATCTAATAAAACTAATATCTAATAAACTTCAATGTATATGGCTCAGAAATTCCACTTCTAGCAAATTAACCAGAGGATTTGTCTCTAACAAGCATCACTTGTGATTGCAAATTATTATCAATTGCTAAGGTCCCCTACAAAGAAGATTGAATAAATTATGGCGTACATATAACATAGAGTGTTTTAGTACTATAAAGAAGACTAAACAAGATTTCTATGAATTGATAGAGATCTTTTATAATATGGATTACTATAGGGAGCAAATAAAATGGGAAGTGTTACATTTAATACATTACCCTGGATGCAAGAAAAGTGAGATTAGAAAAATTGCTTATTATAATAGTAAACAAAAGAATGGATACATCAGAAAGTTTTAAAATTGATTTTATGGGAGAAAGCTCAGGCTGGAACTTATAGCTCAAGGAGTAATTTTCTCTGACTATAGTTTAGTCATAGTATAATGTTAACATTGAATTCATATTCTATGAATTTAATAAAACAACAATATGGAGCAAAACTCCCTCAAATTCAGTGCAAAGGGAAGTGAAATTGTTCAATTGATTTCCAATGAACTAGGTACATACAATGGGGGAAAAGACTAATACAAATGATTAATAAAATACATTCACTCTATATCCTTAGATACTTTGTCTTTGTAAAAAGAAAAAATAAAATAGATAAATGTTGAACTCTGTATTAAGGGGATTTTTTGCAAAGATAGCTTAACCAAAGAATCGTAATTAATATTCCAACAAATAGCACATTATATCTCTCCTTTGTAATAGTGTGGGATGGAAGCTGAGTTACCCAGTATGATGGCCAGATGTCCAACCTAAACCTAATAAGGAAACAGTGAGATAATCAAAGAAGAGAGTTTTAAGGAAATAACCCACCTGTATATTTTTGAATGATGTCAATGGCATAAAAGACAAAGAAATTCTGATGAATTGTTTCATATCCAAGAGTACTAAAATGATCCTGGCTTACATTCTGTATTGAGAAAAAATTACTGTCAAGGACATTATTGAGACAATGGAAGAAACAGGAAGTGAACTATAAAGTTTAAAGTATTGAATCTATGTTAAATCTTCTGAATTTTAAAATTTGACTTACACATGACTCTATCTTTTTTCTATCTTAGTGGTCTTCCATGTAAAATGGGATTGCATAAAGTTTCCCAATCAGTTAGTTCTGGTATATTTTTCTTTTGTAGATTTCTATGTGTATGACATTAAATTATAAAACAATTTGAGTTGTGTTGAAATTATACATGTAGCATTTCTCCTTTTTCCAAGTTTTGAAAGTAATATATATTCTCTTAGCTAACTTCAAAAATGGAGAAAAGTTTAAAATGAAAAGTAAAATTACCCACTAATGATGTAAAGAAGACAGTGAAAATGTTTGAAGTTTTGGTTATAAAGTATCAAAATTGAGACTGGGCATGGTGGCACATGTCTGTAATCCCAGCTCTTGGGAGGCTGTAAACAAGCAGATCACTATGAATCTGATCCAGTAGTGAGACCCTGAACACCCTGTGGACCCTTCCCTAAAATAAAAAAAAGAGAGAGTATCAAAATCTTTAGCAAACAAACAAATAAAAAAGAACAAAATGTGAAGGAATGAAAGAATGTGAGTGGATGATGATGCAGATTTATTGATAAATCCATTGCATTCTCAAAGTAGTGTGTTTGCATTTGAATTCAGTAAGCTTTCCTTACAGAAAGTGGTCAACCTTTTAAAGAATGAAAAAATATTTGCTGATATTTGGTCTCATTAGAGAGATAAATCAATAACTATATAAAGTCTGAGTGGCTTGTTGGCACAAACTTGCATGACTTTATTTTCACTTAAATGTAGCAAGATTTGTCCTGACATTTCAAAAGAAACGCTTTTAAATTGTCAACTAAAAAAATCTATACAAACAAATGAGTAATCAAATTATTAACCTTTTTATTCATATAATTGCAGAAGCAGGAGGTACAAAAAGACAAATAAAGATATAAATTAGAATTTTCCAGGGAGCTGTTCCAATGTAAAGAGGGTTATGATTTGGAAAAACCAAAACAGAAAAGCTCACAGCACTATGTAAAGATCCAAAACAGTACCTTAGCCTAAATCAGGCCTCTGATCAAATGTAGATTTAACTGTGGGTAGCCAAGCCACTATCCCCTGAATGCCCCTTTAGAACTAGATCCTTTCCCTGTGTTCAATCTTGCACTGGACATTGGGTGAGGTGGAGAGAGATACAACTTTTCTGTCTAGGGCCTGCTAAGTGGTACATTTGTCAGGAATCACGATGCAAAACAGTGATGTTCCTTCTTGTTCTTATTCATTTCAACTGGCAGACAGTTATTATTAGAATGAAAAATTAAGCCATTATGCCGTAGAAGCCTTGCTGACTCTTTCGAATTTATGAAATTAATA
>NW_004524654.1:1917321-1925055 GCF_000260255.1 Octodon degus
TTCAGATACTAAATTCCTACAGGAAAAGAAGCAAATGCACTGGAGTAGCCAAATGAGATTTGGATCCAAGTATCCTTGAAATCAGAGATCTCAACCCCAAACACCATGTGAAGTTGGTTTCCTACCACCAGAAAACCTACGAAATACAATGCACACCTTGGGAGGCCAATGACAGTCAAAGATCCTAATAAGGACCATGGACTGTGATCTTAGGAGAGGGTTGGCTTTCCCACACCCTCTCTCTACCTCCATCATTTCCCTTCAGGTGAAGCCTGTAGTACTGGAGGAGCTTTCCTATATGGCTTTTATTTCATTTGGAGCATATTTTGCCTTAGACTTGTGGCAGCTTCTCTTCCTTCAAGAACTACTGTGATGCAACACTTTACTGAATTAATTTCTTTGCTGCATAATCTCATCCCTCATGAGCTTGCAAACCTCACAGTAAATGTAAAAGTGCTAATGCTAGTAAATAAAAAAGTGATAATGTCAAAAGCATTCTCCTTTGAAATTATTTATTTTATGATTACTTTTTGAAACTGTAAAGAGATCTGTGATAATCACCTTACACGATACTTATATTCAAAGATTGTGAGACTGTATTTTCCTTAATTAGATATTTTAATTCTGTTCATGTCACTCTCCAGATGCATGACTTCAGACAAATTATTTAATTTTAAGCCCGTGTTTTATATGTGGAAGAGTGGATAATAAGAACTCCATAGAGTCACAGTGAAGATTTAGTTATAGGTAGTATGCAATTTATGAATAACCACTAAGATATGATAGGCATTAGGTAAATATTAATTCTTTTCCCTCAGGTAACCCTGAAATGGATATGTATGTATAGATAGAATGTCGATATGAAAGAAGAAAAATGTTATCTCTAAACATGCATTCTCAGCTGGCTTATGAATTACAAAAGTCTTTTCCATTCTGTCTGGGAAGATATAATTGAGTAAGTAGACAGCAGGGAATCATACAAGCAATCTTCTGGAATTTTTATTCATATTAGGAAATTCCAATGAAAAGTTGAAGCCTGATTTAAAAACTTGATATTTTAAAAACTAATACATATTTCCATAAAATAGGTTACTTTACATTAAACATAGTTGGATTCAACTTAACATTTTTCAACGGGTATTGAATGAAAACAAGATGTTGCAATGAAAAATATTGACATAAAATGAGAAGAGCCTATTCACACTATCTGTGCAATGAATAGCAGAAGAAGTGGTAGTGACCTATTATTTTTATAAAATATAGAAATAGTTAAAGTGAAAAGTGGCACTACTAAATTTGACTAACATTCTCTGTACTGCTGCAAGATTCTTATGCTAACAACTGTGAAAATAATATATAATCTAAAAAAGACTTGGCTTCTGCCTCCGAGTAACCAATGCACAGGTAAATAGACATGGAGGCTACATACTCTCTAGGAATCGAAGATTAGATTCAAACCTCAAAACAACCACAAAAAGTTCAAGAACTTATATGCATAGAAAAGTAGATTGGAAGAAACAAAATTTTAAAAACTAAAGGTGGTAATTTACAAAATGGTTCTACCTTCGGACAAAATCAACTTTCTAAATGTAGCTGAAAATGAGTTTGATTTTGTTTAAAAAAAAGGCAAGTTTGATTATTATAATGTACTCAGGTCATAGTGTGACCAAACTTCCTACTTGCCAACTTGATTTTCCTCATGTACATAGCCGTAAGTAGAAAGTATGTGCATTTGTACCTACATTCAGTGTGTACCTTCTTAATGTTCATGATGAAGAATAGTTTTGGCTGATATTGTGCATCAGTGTAAAGCAATTTTAACACTGTGCTTTGGTTGTAGGGTAGAAATGGATAGTTTTAGTTCCACACTGATTGTATGGAGAGATTTCATATTGCCAGCAGGGCTTATGTACGCTTTGGAAGTTTTGCCCGTGTTTTATAAATCTTGTCATATAAAAAGTATTCTAAATACGGCCAATGTAAATAATCTGCAGCTGGAAGAGTTAAAGATCATTCGTGCCATAATTGCAGAACAATGTTCTGTCTCAGGCCATGCTACGGCCTTCCTTTCATTAATCAGGCCTTTGGTGAGTAACATCTATTGATGTTAGAAAGAGTTTTCTCTGAATAAGTTTCAGAATATAAACTAGTCTGGGATTAGACTGCTTAATTATTTGGGTGACAGTCAAAATAATCCTTGTGTGGCTTTTCCTTTTAATAATCGCAATATTGCAAAGCAAGGGAAACCCAACTTCTAAGCACAGTGTCAATCTGAGGAATGTGGGAATGCTCATAAATCGGCTAGGCTCCTCTCACCCCTGGCTAAACACGATTCGGCTGCATGCTCTAGTTTGATGTTCTCCCCCACCCCCTATTTGAGGCTATTAATCTCATTGTGCTGCTCTGCCTTGACACTAAACTACTCAAAATTTAACAAAACATTACCCAGACTCTAGAAACACGGATTCTTTGTGTTTTTGTGTGAGAGTTGCTTTTATCTAGACATTTCCTTTGCAAGCACTTAAAACTGAGATAGAATTACGACCTCCTGTTGGATTGCTTTAGAGGCACTGATGTTCCATAATTCTTGGAAGGCTTCTACCCACACACTAGTTTGGCATTACAATAACACCTTTCTTGTACCTGCAGTGTAATTACCTAAGTCACAAGTCGGGCGCTCTGACAGCAGCCTGCGTCTCTTTAATCCCTTCCACCAAATGTCTGGAGCCAGGGCCTATGTCTCCCTTCTGGTGTTTCCTGTTTCTTGAATTCTCAAGATGAGCTTGCTTGTTCAACATGGTCCATCTTACCTTGTTTTTATGTTTATGAAATTCACTTAAGTGGTAAAGAAGCCTGGTATAAATGGTTCTAATGATAGTGAAAAAAACCAAACACAGAGCTGAGGTTCTGTATACATTCCTCAATCAACAAAGACGCATTGAGTTTTTCATTGATGCTTAAGGCAGCTTCCCTATTCTAGGTTTTAAGAACTCAGTGGGAAGGGACTGCTAGTAAACATATATACTCCGAATGTGAGGAGTATTTTGCTGAGAATTTTTCTTTTGCAGGGAATGATAAAGAGCTAGCTGTCTATGAGTGTGGGGCCCTTTAGCAGCTGGTATGAAGGTCCTAATTCAGATATTCGCTTTATGTGTTAGAGAGAACAGTCTAAGATGCAGAGTGGCCAGTGCTTCGTGAACTCTGGCATGATTGGATTGACATTTCCATGAGGATATCTGTGTTTTTAGGGAGCCTGTGGACCTTTACCTCTGCATGTAGCATGGCCCCGACCCAGCCAAGCCAGAATATGTGCGTTGCATTTTTCTCATTACCGACCCTACATCTCACACAAGAATGGATCAAGAAAACTAGAATCAAAATTCATTTTCTCTAAGATATTATCTATGAGTTAGAAATAAATGGCTTCTTTATGTCCTATAGTAAAGTACCAACGAATAGTTGAAAGGAAGGGAGCCAGAGTTTTAGTTTTCTCATCCTTTCCATCCTATCTTATTCTACCCATTCCCACACCTCTGCCCTCATTTTTGTCACAATTTGCTGCTTTCTTTAATCAATGCTGACTTTTACTGAAATAGTTTCTACTGATAAGAAGTGGTTCAACTAATAAAGTTAATTTTAGTATATTCTATTAGGTCCTCAAAGTTCCTAGTTGTGTCCCCTAATTTGGGACTCCCATTGACTCAACTTTTGATAAAATTAAGAAAGCATTAGAATTGCTAAGACTTTTCATTATTGCTTTGCAGTATTAGAGATTGGGCTACTTGTAGAGGAACAACCACATTGCTATCTGGCCCCTGTGGCTGCACAGAGTACAGTAGACTGCAGTGGAGGCACTTGTGCAGTCACTGGGCAGCTGGAAGTCAGGGGCAAAGTAAATCAAAGAGAAGTAAGAGAGCAGCAGAACGGGTGTATAGGTGGCAGCTCCCCAGAATTTGTAACCCTGCCTCTCTGCCAGGCAACATCAGATCCAATCTTACAGAGCAGAATTCTAGGAAGAAGACGCTGCTCCTTAAGCATTTGCCTTAAATCCTAATCAGTCATGTAATTGCTGCCTCAGCCTTCTTGAGTGAACTATGGCTGTAGTTACTCAATTATCAGTTTCAACACAGCCAACAACAATCGTTTATAATGCTATAGTCCTTCAACACAAAGCCCGGCTCCAGGTGATGACGAAAATAGATGTTGCAAGTTTTATTATCTTTACTTTCTGACTGAACAGTCAAGGACATGTGAAGAAAGATAGCCCAAGATTTAGTTGACATTTGTGACGGGCAACGGAAACACTGATGGTGGAAAATGAAAAGGTGGTTTTAGACAAGGTTTCCACAGGCCTGGTGTGGAAAAAAAGCCAGGAATTTGTTTAAATCCTTTTCACTCAATACTTGTTTTCACCTGAGGGGCTGACTTGAAGAATGACAGCAAGTTTCCTCTGATTAGAGCACAGTTTTCCCAGTCTTGTGTTTAGATTAGGGAACCAGAAGAATAAAGTTAGTGACATCGATGCATATGCGTCCTGTAGCTTCTATCTCTGTTTCTATCTCTCTGTCTATCTGTCTGTCTGTCTCTGTCTCTGTCTCTCTCCTTTAATCCTCTATCACACAGAGAGAGAGAGAGAGAGAGAGAGAGAGAGAGAGAGAGAGAGAGAGAGACATAGTTGTTAAAAGCTTTGTTCTAAAACATTGGATCATGTTATGTGTATCAGTAGCTTGTATAAATAGTGAATAACAAAATTTGTTTCTGTGTATAAGTATAGCTTTTGAAAGTAGACATTCAGGTAGAAGAGTTGTACAGATACATAGCCTGAAAAAGAAACTGTGATATATATTATTTTACCTAGGAGTTCTAGTTGTGAGAGTGTACCCCTCAGCAGTGGGAGTTGGGAATACATGGGATGAATTTGGTGAACCAGAATATTTCTAGAAATATTATTAACAATAGAAAAAAATAAGAATCAAATTTTAGTAAAGGGGATTGATTAATGAATTTCTCTTTTTAAATTAATTTTATAGAGAAACAAATAGCAATGAGACAATTTCAAAACCAATTAATAGGACAATTTCAATAAATAATACACTGTATATTGTTGTCTTTGTAGTGATTATTCATAGTACAAGATGCAGACATGATATCCTGTTCGAATTTCTTTACTTCTACATAGTGAAAAACTGTGCAATAATTACAATAATTTTCAATGGAAACATATTTTTGAGGAAAAAAGCATCAAAAAGTATGAACAGATAGAAACATACAATTTTTTTAGGTCAAAGTAGTTTAAGATCATGAATTTACTACTAAAATTCCATCTTAGTTTTGCACACAATAATAAATAAAACTGTGCTGTTATATTTCCACAGACTCTGAAACTATATTTGCCCAGGTGTGCAATGTTTGTCTTCGAGATTATTTGTTCAACATGTTTAGTATTATTAGTTAAGGTTATTATCATGATTCTGGTAATTTTCTTTTATTATTTCAGACACAGTTCAATCTCCTATCTTATTTAAAATGTTGATCACAGGGGCCGGGGACATGGCTCAGTGGAATAAGCGCTTCCCTGGCTAGTGCAAGGGCCTGTGTTCAATCCCCAGTTCTTCAAAAAAAAAGAAAAGAAAAAGAAAAAAAAAAAGCTTATACCTATCATTCAGCAACCACAACTTCATGTGAATAAAGGCATATTTATTTAAAAAAAGTTGATCACAGTTATGACCTAGAGACAGCACAAAATCTCCACTTACCAAAGAAAAACTTTCTTGTCTTCACCTGACTCTTCTTTCTAACAAAGTAATAAACTCATATTATATACACTTTTCTTAAAATAGAAACCAAAATATTTGACTGTAATTTACATAGTAATTATCTTTCAACTGTGTGGGAAGATTGGACCTTGTATAAAGTAATCAGCAGCACTCAGTTGTTTCACTGATTTTTACAAAAATTCCTTTCCTGTCTACCATCTCTTAACTAAAGCTATCTTTACTGAAGACTGTTCACACTGCAACCTTTTCATTTTCTTCAAATTCAACCTTCCATCTCTTTCTCTTATTTCAGAGGTACCCAGAATTTTACATGTATACTAATCACCTGTGAAGTCTTTTGAGCATGCAGATTAAGAAGGTTCACATCTAAGAGAAGCACTCCAGGAGGAGGCTGAGGCAGAAGAAGCACAAGTGCAAGCCAAGGAAGGACAACTTAATGACTCAGGGATACCCCATGTTGTCTTAAAATAACAACAAAAACAAAAAAGCCTTCAGATGTAGTTCAGTGTAAGGGCCCTAGGTTCAATCCTTGGAAGTGCATGCAGTCAATTCATCAACCAACCAATCAATCAATCAATGGATTTATGTCTTCAAATTTGGGCCTAGTACATCTAGGATAATATAGACAAAGCAGAATTTTTCTCAACATCTCAGAAAGCTTGATTCACCATCAGATGCAGAAAAGAATGCTTCTAGTTCTTCCACTTCAAGGGCCAGATGAGATTTTCTTTCATTTTTCACCCTTCATCCAAAACAGCCTTTCTGAATCTACTGGAATCTCAGCTATCTCTCCAAACTCATGATTAAATGTTTCATTTTACTATGCAGGAAAATATCATAATCATTTTTTGGTCATCTGAGAGTTTAAGGGAGGGCATTTATACCACTATTATGTAATTTTAGAAACAGATTCTTTTCCAAGAGTATAATCTCTTGAAGTTAACCAAGAGGTTAATGGGTATTCTAATTCAATTAGTAATTAATGTATTTTCAGTTGTTAGGATCACTCTAATTTTAGGGAGTCCCACTAGAGCTGAGGTAGATTTAGTCTTAGAGACCAAAGATTTCATCATGGTATTACGATTTATGTCCAGATGTCACCCAAAAGCCCTCGTGTGACTGTAGAGTTTTCTTGGAGGTAGTTGAATTTAGAGAGGTTGAATCTAGAGGGTGTGATTGATTCATCATGCAATGTTGGGATTAAGGGTGGCTGATTGCTGGATCAGTTCACTGATTAGATTGGCACCAACTTAATCCCAGATACTGGATCCAATGGAAGGGACAGAATAAGGCTTGCCTCATTTTCTTGTTGCTTTGGCCACCATGAATGGTTACCCCTCTGCCGTGAACCAACAAGGGCTAACATCTCTGTATACTGTAAGCTAAACAAACCTTTCCTCTTTTAACTTTCGGTGTCAGGTATTTTGTTTCCGCAGTGAAAGAGGAGTAACTAAGACACATGGTTTTAGTATACATATTTTCCCATGTACATTCAGTCAAGAAGCAAAAGGACAGAAATTTTTTAAGTTTTTAAAACAGATTTTATGACATAATCATATCTATGGCAGTTTTTTCCTCCTGAAATGAGGAAGAATTTTGTTCTATGGGTAAAAATCTAGACAAAATGGGATGTACCTGCTTCTATCTTTAAGCCAAATAATCTCTCTGTTTGGGCTGAGATACAAACTTCCCAGGTTCCCAGGATTCAGAGATCCTTTGGCTCAGTTCTTATATGCAGTCTCAAAACAGAAAACATCTGGAGAGATGATATGAGCAGTTCCTCTTTCTTATTTATGTTTGAAGGCTGAAGGAGTGTTTATGGAATGAGGAATTTGTTTAAGTTAATGTCTGAAGATTATGAATTCCTTGTCACACTTTATCTGGCTTCACAATTGATGTAGGGAACCAAGATGTCTATATACATACTGGCCCACATAGACATATGGCCACATAGCAA
>NW_004524654.1:1925155-1928176 GCF_000260255.1 Octodon degus
TTTTTTTTATTTTAATGAGAAAAAGATAAAAAAGCAATGAAGCAGTTTCAAAACAGGTTAGTAGGACAGTTACAATAATTAATTCATTGCATATTGTTGTCTTCACAGTAGTTATTTAGAGAACAAGATGTAGACATGATATCTTGTCTAAATAATATTAGTACAAACATTTCTTCTCATTGAACTAAGAGAAAATAGATGTATACCTATCCTAGCTATCTTCTATATATATTTTTTCTTTTTCTTTTTTACAACAAAATGATCCTTTATTTTTATCCCTCTTTTTTGCTTTGTTTTGTCAAAGATGGGTGTTCTACCGCAGTTAAAGAAGCTGCATATGGAGAAGTCTTTTAAAGACCTTTTCATACTTAATGCCAGTCCAGATTATAGGTATTTGAATTCAGCAAAATAACCCAATTTGGAACAAATCTAAACTAATAAGCACTCAGACAAAGGTCTTCTCTCTAGAATTTATAAAGACCTAAAAAACATTAGGGTCCCAAAATTTAAAGACCCAATCCAAAAATGGGCATCTGAGATCATACACATTTCTCAGAGGGAAGAAATACAAGAGGTAAATAAATATATGAAAAAATGCTCCACATCACCAGCCATTCAGAAATACAAATTAAAACAACATTGAGATACCATCTCACTCCAGGACGAATGGATATGATAAAAAAAAAATCAACCAACAGCAAATGTTGGAGAGGCTGTGGGAAAAAAGAAACCTTTCTCCACTGTAGGTGGGAATGCAGACTGGTACAACCATTATGGAAATTCTCATTCAAACCTGCTATCCCCCTACTGGGAATTTTGCCAAAAGAACTGAAAGCATCATATCACAGTAATATATGTGTATGTATGTTTATAGTAGCACAATTTGTGATAACCAAATCTTGGAAACAATCAAAATGCTCATCACCTGAGGAATGGATGAAAAAGATGTGTTTTTTACAATGGAGTATTACTCAGCTATGAAGAAAAATAAACTCAAAGACTTCATAGGTAAGTGGATGCCACTTGAAGCTATACTCATAAGTGAAATAAAACAGACACACATGTGTAAATATTGTATCGTATACCTACTGTAAGAAATCAAAAGAAGAAATAAAAATTGAAAAGTATAACACAGTTAAATGGAAAGTAAGAATTTAAGGGCCGGCCAAATAGCTCAGTGGATTAAAGTGCCTGCAAGCAGGCCCAGGGGCCCAGGGTTCTATTTCCTGGGCTTGTCATTCCAGCCCCACCTCCAGCGCATGCTGAGGTGGCAATTGAGACTGGGTATGATGATGTGTGCCTATAATCCCAGTTCTTGGGAGGCTGTCAACAGGAGAATCAATGAGTCTGATCTACTAATAAGACGCTGAACGCCCTGTAGATCCTTCCCTAAAATACATTAAAAAAGAAAGAAAGAAAGAAAGAAAGAAAGAAAGAAAGAAAGAAAGAAAGAAAGAAAGAGGGTACCAGAGAGATAGCTCAGAGGCATAAGTACCTATGTGGCAAGCACAAGGACCTGAGTTTGATCCCTGGCTCAACGTGCCCATGTGCCTTTGGGAGTGATGGCACATGCCTATAATCCCAGCATTCAAGAAGTTGAGCTAGGAGGATCTCTGCAAGTTCGAGACCAGCCTAGCAGCTACAAAAGTGAACATAAGGGGCCAGGGAGATGGCTCAGTAGAATAAGCGCTTGCCTGGCAAGCACAAGGGCCTGAGTTCAACCCCTGGTTCTGCCAAAAAAAAAAATACTGAATAAAAAAAAAAAAAGTGAACCTAGGCCAGCTCAAAATACAAAAATTAAAAAAGAAAGAACTTAAGGATTAAACAACAAAGAGAGAGAATAAAATGTAAATATGGCAGGGGCAAAACCATACATTTATATAAACAAGATGGTTAAGGCCATGTTCTTAAGAATTTCCATCAGGATTTTGAAAAGAACAGTTAATGGGTAGAATTCTTACCCTGACTAACTCTATATGCTTATATCTGTGAACTAAGCAACTATATTGCAGATAGCAATGTGTAATACTAAAATCATGCTTAAAATATCTATCATTTTGGTCTTCTAAGTGTGTACTGCTTTTAATGTCATATCAAGTACTGATATGCTCTCTTTAAAGTCAACTTTTAAAAAAGGTAATAAAAGTAAACAAGAGACAAGAAAACAAAATGAAACAGGATTGTACTGCTACAATGTTAAATATGGTTTGATTTCTAAATTTCTGTGTAAAAATATGTAACTGGTTTTTTTTAACATTCTGTAGTAATTTAAATTTTAGAATATATATGGTTGTTGGAAAATAGCAGTTGTATTTTATGTCTAAGGTATGTGATATTCAGACAAATAGTGATGTTAACCTTAACTACCTCTGTTATAGGATAAGAATATCATTAAGCTTTTCTTCTAGATGTTTAACAACTAAAGTTTGCAGACCAAAAATTACACAGACATATGGGCTAAAATGATAGCCAATATTTTGGCCCTAATCCTTCAAGGTCAGTAGGACTCAGGACATAAGAGGACCTCTGCTATGACATCCTGTAACTCAGTGGTGTCCCAAATTTTCTGATCAAGGAGATTATGGGGCCACAGAGGAAAGTGATCAACAATGTATACTATGCCTAAGGAGAGTCACCTAGAGAGAAAAAATTCTCTTCGGCTTACACAGAGAGCAAATTAGTCAAGCAATGGCCGTGACTCATTCAGATGGCTCAAGATGCACAAGATGCTGTACATGGTTTCAGGGCAAAACCTGAGAGGATTTTACTGATCTTATCAGATAGCAAAAGTTAGATTTTTAGTTATGCAGGTCTTGTTTTAACTTGGTCTAAAAAGTAAAGCTGATTAAGAATGATAAACTGCAAGCCTTTATATTGAAGTGGATGCCACTTGAACATATACTCATAAGTGAGATAAACCACACACACATGTGTAAATATCGTATAGTCTCCCTAGTATAAGAACTCCAAAGAAGAAATACAAATAGAAAGATATAATACAAGGAAAGGGAAAGCAGGATC
>NW_004524654.1:1939951-1945569 GCF_000260255.1 Octodon degus
AGAGAGAGAGAGAAACAGAGAGACAGAGAGAGACAGATAGACAGACAGAGACATAGAGCACATAGAGGGAGAAGAGAGAGAGAGAGAGAGAAACAGAGAGACAGAGAGAGACAGATAGACAGACAGAGACATAGAGCACATAGAGGGAGAGACAGAGAGACAGAGACAGAAAAACAGAAAAAGACAGAGAGAGAGAGAGGTTCTGTGTTACTCAGAGAAATCACTGAACCAATTAAAGTGAGCATACACTCTATTCATTTTTCTGAAGTCCCCAGGCTGATTGGAAAGATCAAATGTGAGTGTAACATGGAAAAGATGTATCACAATATCGTGGTTATTAAGAACCTTGCGTTCTTTGAGGACAGTGTACAATTTGAAATTAAGGACCCGTAACTAATTTTCTTTTCTAAGGAACAATATTCTCATAAATTTGTGAACCAAACTGATGTCAAAATACAATTAGCAACATTTTTAGCTTTAAAATTACAATTGCAAGGAAGCCTCTGTGCAGAGAGGTTGCAATGAATCTAAATGACAATACAGAGATCTGGTTTCATGTTACTGGAAAACATGTTGGACAGTTTTCATCTGATTCTCTCTTTGACCTTTGGTTTATCAAAGATAGCTAAAGGTTCTCTGACAATTATATCCTTAGCCTCTGAATAATTTAAACTTTATTTGTTCAGAGAAATACAGTAATATTCTGACTGTGTCCTAAATTAAGTTGGAAAATCAGAGACTTCAGAGAGAGTGTGGTCTTTGATGTACATTCCCTACAATAACTTTTGAATGAGCTACAAGTTTTGGGCTAGTTCTGTACCTACTGATTGGTGCAATAGTTATTTATAAAGGACAAATCCTCAGTTCTCAAGGATAGCAGCTCTAGTACTTTATTATGAATCGCATCATATTTATTTGCATTTCTTCCTGCCTACATTTAAAAAACTAATTGAAATCATTCTATGATAAAAAGCTTTTGAAAATCAGTTTGTCATAAAGCAAACTAAACACATTCTTAAAAAAGAAGAAAAAAAAACTTTAAACCTTTTATGTATTTATTTGGTATAGGGTCTTACTATGCAATTTGGACTCATAGTGATCCTCCTATCTCCGTCTCTCCCGCACTGGGATTACAGGCCTGAGCCGCTGTGCTGAGTTCCAGTTTCTGTGGCTGGCATAGCATGAGGTACGGAGATCGAACTCAGGTCCTTGCACTTGCCCAGCAGATGCTTAGACCTCTGGGCTATCTCTGCAGCCTATAAACACACTCTTATTTTTTGTTTTGTTTTTTTGGGGTTTTTTTTTGATTGCCTCAGGCTGCCTTAAGGGTGGGTCTGGTAAGGTAGATGGAGGTGGGGATCAAACCGAGGTATCCTGATCCTGACTGTCTTTGTTAACCGAGTTAACAAGCAGACCCCCTAAAGTTGAGAATGATTTTTGGTTTTGTAAACACACTCTTAAGTCTCCATAGATCTTTAATTTGGTATTTCACATGATGTTTAAAAGTCCAAAAGTCACCTTCCCGTGTGACTTCTGTATATCCTTGTTCACCTGTTTAAATTAGCATTCTCTGCCTATCTCTGTGCAGAGAAATATGTGTACACATTGTGTCAACCTGACCAAAATAAAGCCAGAGAAAAATCTCATTTTGTTTCTCCACTTAAAGTTTTATTTTAAATACTGATTACTGACTGTATTTACAGATTAACTTATTTCAAGTTTTGTGTTTTATTTTGCTTTAATAATCCTTGGTACACGAGGATCTAAAGAATTGAAGGCACTCAACGTATTTGTGTTATATAAATAATTCGTAGCAAAGAATAAAGATTACAATTTATGAAAATAAAGTGATAAATGATTTGCTTTTTGATGGCACAGATTTTAAGGACTAAATTTAAAAAATCAGAAAGAAATTGGAATAGGAATATGTACATAATAACATGGTATGTCTAACACAGGTAAAGACGATAGCATAGGGTTGAATATTTGTAAAAGTACTTTTACTTTATTTGTCAAGGGCAGACGGGAAGCATGAAATGAAATGCAATAGTTAACTGTGGTATCAACTTGAAGAAGAAAAGCCTGGCTGACTGGTGTACCACTGTCCTGGGTGTGTGTGGGTGACTCACTAACTGAAGAGGGAAGGCCTACTATAGCTGTGGGTGACATCCATCCACAAGCACCCATCATGAGCTCTAGTCTTCACTTTCCCCTTTGGACATCAGGCTGTAGGCTTCCAGCACAGGCTCCTTAATCTTCCAGCACAGGTTGTTCAGCCTTCCAGCAGAGACCCTTTGGCTTCCTGATGCAGGCCTTGAGCTGAATTTTAAGCATTCAGCTTTTTTTTTTTTTTTAATTTTTTTGTATATTTGGCACAGTGTCTCACTACACAGTTCAGACTCAGAGTGATCCTCCTGTTTTCAGCCTCCCAAGGGCTGAGATGACATACATGCACCACTATGTCCAGTCTCAGTGGCTGGCTCAGCATGCCCAGAGGCAGGATGGGGTTGGGCCAGCACTGCTCGTAGTGACAGGGATCAAACTTCGGTCCCTGATCTTGCCTAAGCAAGGCTGAGCTATCTCACTGGCCCAGGCATTCAGCTTTTGCCTGGATCATTTCTAGTGTGCAGACAGCCCTTTCACATTCTTCCACATCTGACCCTGCAGACAGCCATTGTAAGCTTACCTTGTAAGTCCTATTGCCATGTAATATTTAAGGTGTAACATTTAATATTATATAACATATAATGTATATGTTAAATATATTTTAATCTCTTCCTCTAATAAACCCTACATGACACATCAAGCTTTCAATAAATGCTATACTATTTTGTGTCAGTCAGGATTTTACTGGAGGTGCAGATATAACATAAGATTTACAAATGTATAAGAAACTCCAAGATTGGCTTACAATGGTCAGCCACAGAGTTGGATGAGGAAGGATTTGGTCCAAGGTGTGGAGCTCACTGCAGTGTTCCATGCAAGTCTGTATCAGATGCTGATGAATCTATGAGAGAAGACTGATGAGTCTACACCAAAAGGCTGAAGGATTCAAAGCAGAAGCTGAGAGTCTACACTAGAGCCAAGAGATGTTGTCCAAGCTCATGGCAAAGGCTAGAGCTCCTCTGAGGAAGCATGGGGTCCTCTATCCTTCCTAATTCTTCTTGAAGTAAGGAGTCACTCTGGGGTGGGACTTCCACAATGTAGGGCATGGAATTGCTGAGCCGATATAGTTAAGCTCTTAGCTTCTCAAGTTGGCACGATCAATCAACCACTATAATTATGTACAAAAGATGGAAAATTCATTGCACAGTAAAAATTTTGCTTCGGTCAACAATATGTACAAAACTCATGTAGAACAATTAGCATGTAAAAAATGCTTTAGAAAAATACAGATGAGGGCATCTGAGGAATAAGAAGGTAGGACAGAGTTGTTCATAGTCAGGAGATTGATCTTACACACTTTTAGGGTTGAAAAGGAAACCTAATTTGATTTTTTTTTGTTTCTGTTGTGATACAGTAAGAGGCACTGTATTTACCTAACTAAATAATAATAGCAGCAAAAATAATAAGTGCAAAATATATTGTACAAGGATTTCAAAATAATTATTTGAGGGAGAAGGTCCTTAAGAGAAATGTAAAAGGTGAGATCTAAGATTGCCAGGCTTAATGCCTTCAGAGAGCCTTTGAGTCATGGTTCAAGAAGAAAACTCTGAGGCAGAACCCTGGTGGATTGAAGCAACACAGCTGAGAATTCAGGGAGACCAGCTCTGCTTCACAGACCAAATACTGGAAAAGAAAAATCTGTAGAGCTTCAGTTGCTACAGAGAACACCCCTCAGGTGCTCTGCTGTGCAGTGACCCTCCTGTGCGCGTAAGGAGGCCACTCAAAGCTTGAAAATAACACCTGGAAAGCGGGGAAGGAACTAGTGCCTGAAGATCACACAGAGAAGGGATTAGAACCTCTTTCTACTAGCAACATTGAAGAAATGCACAGATTGCTCGGAAGCCTCCTCAGAAAGGTCTTGAGTGATGAGTAGAGTCACTAGTTCTATCAAATGCATTGCTTTTATTCCACTGAACAAATTTTAGGATTTTAGGTGTATATACTTAAAGGTCAGACTGTTTTTAAGTAAATTAACTGTGTCCATAACAGAGTCCATGGACATTTACAAATGTTAAAAAATATACAACATCCAATTTGGCAACAATTACAATGGCTGATATTTAATCAAAAATTTCCAGACATGAAAGGAAGCAGAAAAAATAAACCAATAAATGCCTAAATTAGAACAGAACCAAGGTCTGAAATAAATAATTTCAACTTCCACGGTAAAAGAGTAAGAATGAAGATCAAATTCAACCCAAAGTAAGCAGAAAATGAGAACAGGAAACAATGCAACTCTGAATAGAGTCAGCAAAATAGAAAACATTAGAAACAGTTGGGGAAAATCGATGAAGTCCAAAGCTTGCTGTGTGAGAACATCGATAAAATTAATAAGAGTCTAGCAGACTGATTAGCAAAAAAGAGAAGTTATAAGTGGGAGAAGTGCTGTCGTTTTGAATATCTTTATGCTGACATGTCAGACAATGAAGGTGAAATGGAAAATTTTCTTCAATGCCACCATCAAAGCTTCTTTCAGAAGAAATTGTTAGCTGATATCATTAGAGAAATGAAGTTTGTAATTTCAACAAAGAAATTTCCAACTCCAGGTGGGTTCACTTGTGAGTTATATTGATTCATTTTAAAAGAAAACATGATACTAATACTTAGGGAAAACATGACACTAATTCTTTGTCAAGAAAAGAAACGGAAAGGATGGAAATGTTCTCTGTGTGTGTGTGTGTGTGTGTGTGTGTGTGTGTGTGTGTGTGTGGTACCACAGAACTCAGGACCCTGCACCTGCCAGGCAAGCGCTTATTCTACTGGGCTCTCTCCTTGGGTGGAAATGCTCTTTCATACATTTTATTTTGCTTTATACTACTATCACAATGAAAATATGTTATAAGAAATCTTTTAAAAGATTTTAATATTTTGAACAAAAGTTAAGCAAATTAAACCCAGTAGTATACATTTTGGTCAAATGTAGTTCCTCTTGGGAATACATGATTGATTGCACATTTAAACTTCTGTCAATATAATTAACAATATTAACAAAGTGAAAATGAAGGGACATATAATTATTTATTTATTTTTTATATACCTCTTATTCTCCTGTGTTTAATTGTTTGCCCTATTTGGCGGGTTCTTCCCATTCTCATTCATGGGGCTGGGATCAATTTGCTCCCTCTCTAGAACATCATTTAGTAGTCTGTGTAGGCTTGACTTTGTCATCATGAAATTCTTTAGTTGTTCTTTACCATGGAAATATTTCACTTCTCCATTATATTTGAAAGAGAGTTTTGCAGGATAGATCAGTCTGCATTGAAATTTGTTTTCTTGCAAGACTTGAAGTACTTTGCTCCATGCTCTTCTTGACTTGATGGTTTGTGAAGAAAAATCTGCCATTATTCTGATGGGTTTCCTTTAAATGTGATCTGTTTCTTTTCTTTAGCGGCTTTTAGTATACTGTTCCTATGCTGAATTTCTGGAATCTTGATTATTATATGTCTGGGTGT
>NW_004524654.1:1946444-1954625 GCF_000260255.1 Octodon degus
AACGAGAATCCGTGGGCCTGGGTCGTCTCACTCACTCTCTGGGCCTGTGCTTCAGGTCTCTTCAGGATCCCGCAGGCCCTCGGTCATCTCACTCACTCGCCGGGCCTGCTTGTAGGTCTGTTCAGGATGTGGAGGGCCCCAGGTCGACTCACTCACTCCCCAGGCCTGCGCTCTGGGTCTCCATAATGTTATCTTTCAATATTCAAGAGACAAAGTCAAAGCATTTGATCAAATCCACCATCTATTCCAGTTTTTAAAAATCTTAATAAAATAAGGATAAAACTTTCTTAATTTAATAAAATATGTCTGTAATACAGCTACAGAAAACACCATCATCGACAATGTGAAAGACTGAAAACTTTGTGCCCAAAGATTAGAAATAAGATGAAGATTCATGCCAACACCACCATAAGAGAGTATTTTAAGTGAATCTTTGGTTGGATTCCTTATATCTGGACAGTATTACTTGGGCACAGTGGCACACAACTGAAATCCAAGCACTCTGGGAAGATGTTTCTCAAACTTGTGTCCCATCTCAGCAACTAATCCAGAACTTGCTTCAAAACAAAAAATTTTAAAAACCTAGGGATATAGCTTAGCATGAGGCCTTGGTTTCAATCTCTAGCACTGCCAACATGTAATTGAACATGTTTTTAAAAACATCCATTTAAATTTGATCATCAGTTTATCAATTTGCTTTTAATAGATTCCAATTTTCATGTTATAACTTGTCTCACCATGTTTCGTCTAATTCAACATCAGTACTATCTTCTATTTTCTAAAAGTTCTATAATTTTAAGTTTTATTTTTATAAATATAGATCCATTTGGGACTCATATTTTATAGTAAGAGATAATGGTCAACTTTTCTTGCCAATGTGTATCTAATTATTCTACCATAATTTGTTGAAAGAAGCTATTGTTTCTTGACTTTTTATGTTTTTAAATGTATATGTGGCAATTTTTCTGAATTCCATTGTTTCCCATTGTTCTGCTCATGTATGTTGATACCTTTACCACATTTATTACCATGACACTTTATAATGAATCTGTGAAGTATGACTTGATTTTCTTTCAACATTAATTTGGCCATTCATTGTCTTACACGTCACATGAATTTTATAATTAATTTCTTAATTTTTTCAAAATTTCACTGCAATTTTGGTTGACATTCCATTGTAGATCAATTTGGAAAGAATTGACATTGCAACAATATTGAATCTTCCTATTCATAAGCATGGTATATGTCTCCATTCATTTGGGTCATATTTAACATTTTCAGCGATATTTTACAGCTTTCAATATTCAAGTCTTTTATAACTTTTGTTAGATTCATACTTATATATTTTGTATATTTTTGCTATTGCAAGTGGTATTAATTTTAATTCCAATTTTTTTGGATGCCAACACATAAAAATACAACTGATCTTTGTTATAGATCTTCTGTTGTACCATGTAGTTAAACCCAATTTTTGTTGTTTGTAAATTTGGTTAGGTTTTCTACATAATGTTATCTACAAATAAAGTTTTACTTCTTTTCCAATAAAGATGTATTTTGTTTCTTTTCTTATATTGTACCATCTATGACTTATAGTACAATGCTCAACGGAAATGGTTAAGAGTATTTAATCTATTGTCTATACCTTAGAGTAAGATTGTTCAGTCTGTCAATCTCATGGATGTCTTTATATCCTTGAGAAATTTTCATTTATTTCTATTTTGTAATGGTTTGTTTTCCCATTAAAGGTATTGGATTTTGGCAATGTATTTTTTTATCTATTAAGATGATTTGTTTTGGTTTTAACTTTGAATCTGTTCTAATCTGATGAGTTAGAGTGTTTGATTTTTGAATAACAAACTGGCTTTGCATTCCTGAGAAAATCTATTTGGTCATATTTGGCAGTTCCTTAAAAAGTTAACCAAACAAAGGCTGAGGATATAACTCAACAGGGTGGTGCTTGCCTGGCAAATATGAAGTCCTAAATTTAATTCCTACCATAAAAGAAACAAACAAAATTTTAACCAAACACTATACAATCTATCCACTAACTTTTAGTAAAATGAATGCATTTGTCCATACAAATCATGTAGGCTTGGATCCAGAATACATAAAAATAAGATCAAAATTCAACAAGATAGAATCAATTGTCACTAAGGAAAGAATTAAAGAACTAAATGGACTTCTTCATTAAAGAAGATAAACTGACAGGAATGAAATACGCAAAAATATATTTAACTTTAAGAAAGGATAAATTAAAACCATACTGATACAATACCACACATTATTAGAATAGTAAAAAAAAAGAAAGAAAGTAAAAGAAAAACTAAATATCAAGTATTGAGGACATACACCCATGGGAAAATCCATACATGACTTGTGGAAATAGAAAATGTATAGGCACTACAGAAAAAATTTGGCAGTTTGCTTTTAGAGAGTTAAACATATATTTATCATGTTACCCAGAATTTCAACTCCTATTTACTGGGGGAGGGGACCTTATGTATACAGAGAGAGAGAGAGAGAGAGAGAGAGAGAGAGAGAGAGAGAGAGAGAGAGAGAAGTATAACTGCTTAACTATAATTTATGATAATGGCAAACATAAAATGGAATATTAACTATTCAGCAATAAGAAGGAATCAATGTTAATTTTCAAACTGTACTGTTGAATCTCAAATTTATGTTGCTTAGGGAAAGAAATGAGGACCAAAGGGTTATATACCAGACAATTTCAAGTGCATGGTCTTCTGACAAAGCCAACCTATTGTGAAATTGTAGAGCAGTGGAAAAGATGTTGGTTAAAGAGAAGAAGCTTCAGGAACATTCGCAGGCCATGGAACTGCGGTATATCATTGTGGAGGTGTACAAACCTTACGCATGTATCAGACACATGTAGTGGCTTGGAAGTGGTTTTGATCATTTTGCATTCTTAGCAGTAGTGATGAGGCTTCCCATTTTTTTCATTCTACATCTTCACCAACACTTTCTTTTAGGAATGTATTTGGTACAGGGTCTCACTATGAAGCTCAGCCTCACAGTGATTGATCATCCTGCTTCAGCCTTCCAAGCACTGCTATTATAGGCCTTGCACCACCAGGCCTGACCTTAGTGTCCAGCTCAGCGGGCCCAGAGGCTGGACCAGCGTAGCACGTGGTGCCAGGGATCAAACTTGGTGGTGCCAGGCAAAGCTTTGTGCTTGCCTAAGCAGCACTTAGACCACTGAGCTAGCTCCAAGGTCCATTTTTTTTTCTATATTCATTGGATTTTCTATGTATAGATTATACCTGAAATTTATTAGGAAATTTAATTAGATCTTTTAATCCTTAGACAACATGTATGAATGAATCCATGTATAGGTATTTTTTAAACAATGGAAATTTCATATTGTATTTTGTCATAATTTTCTAGTTCATGCGATAATTGGTTTCAGTCCTGTGAAATACATTAATTTTATGAATAAATATCTGGTCTGTTTTTGTATGTGTTTCACACATGTGTACTTAAAAAATGTTTATTCTCATATTTGTTGAAGAGAATTATTTTTGAAAAATTAATGATTTTGAAGTTATCTTAGTGAAGGACCAGATGTCCTAAATTTAAAATATATCATGCACTAAACATTTTGCAACATTCAATGAAAATAACTTAATAGAAAAAAGCATATTTTACTTCCTGCATTCATAGAAATAATTGTGGACCTGCACCAACCTCATACAGAGATGACATAGAATGATTTGACACCTCTGCAAATGTGATTGTGGGCTTTGATACTCTTAGCTAGTTCTTTGGATTTATGTCTATGCATGTTGAAAATTATTGTTTTTAAGGCCAAATTTTATTTAGATGCGTACTGCTGCTACTGTTTTATTTTCCTTTCCTCACTGCTATATTAAACCCTTCTCCATACTGCAATTTATTTATTTATTTATTTATTTATTTATTTATTGGAACCAGGGATTGAACTCAGGCCCTTGTGCTTGCCAGGCAAGTGCTTATTCTACTGAGCTATCTTCCTGGCCCCTTATTTTTTTTCTTAAAGAACATATTATGAAATTGTCAGCAACAATCAAATCATACAATTACTTCTACATCTAATCTTCATGCCAGAAGACTTTTACAAGTGTGTTATTTTCCTTTTAACTTATTTGTCTTGGTGACTTTTCACTCATTGCTGGGACAAAATACCTGACATCCAGAATTATGGAAGAAAAAGTTTATTTAGCTCCTAGTTAGTGGAGGTTTCAGCCCATAATTGCTAGTTCCAAGGTAGAGAGGCACATGGCAGAGGGCAGATTTTCATGGTGGTGGAAAACAGCAAAGAGCAAAGGGAGGGAGGAACAGCTGCTTCTCTGCACCTCCTATATTTGTACACAGATTATCCAGATTATCCAGATTATCCCCTGGGTAGGTACAGCACTCACACCCATAATCCCCCTCCACTGCACCTCACTTGCTGTATTGGATAATGAATTAATCACAAACTCTAGAGGCTACCTCAGTGACTACATGAGGCTTTGGGGGAAGAGGGGGGACAACTAGACACAAACAATAACAATTTTGCAGATGATATTCTGTTATTGTGTTCTATCTTCCACTGATGTTACTAAATTACCAGCTGTCTATTACCAGGAGGAACTTTCACAGGTATATTTCTCTCCCGAATTAAAATATTTTTAATATTTTCTCTTTATCTTGTTTTCTGTTCTCTTTTATTTGTCTTGCTTCTGAGTCAATGTGATATTTTTGCACTTGTGAACTGATATCTTAAATCAGTTCCAGAAAGTTCTTTTTCATGGGACTACAATCATGCTTGTTTGGCCTTTAAATATAACTTCTATAGTTCTACTTGATTTTTAAAATTTTCTATTTATGAATCTCTGCCTTTTTCTTCAATGTCTTTCCAACTATATGTTTTCTTTGTTTGTTAAATAGCTTCTAATCTATTTTGAATTTTTTCCCTTTAAATTATATAGGTGTTTTTCCATATACGGTGCCACCATATACATATCCTATTTGTTGTCCCCCAAAACATTGTTGAAACCCAGTCTTTATGTTTTACCTAATAATTATATTTATTTTACATTATGTATCTAACTATTCTAGCCTTGGTAAGTCCTTTGTGGATCTTTCGGTTGCTTACATTTTTATTTGGTATTGTCTCCACAAGTATCTTATGATCTTTAAATTTGCAGGGAAATTGTGAAATAAGTATATGCAGAATAATCTAAAGACCAAAATGACGTTACTCTCCTTACTGTGGTAATTTTCTGTTGCTCTTTATAGTTTCTTGAGAACTCTAAGAAAGAAGAATCTTTCATTAAAGTTTAGGACTGTCTAGAATATTAAAGGAGCGCTGTAGCAATATAAAAGCTGGGTTCATTTATCATTTGTCAGCCCAACAATGGGGAAGAATTTTCATGTTTCCACTCATGACAGGGTTTGGAAAGACTTTAATTTTAGTAGGTTTGATGATATCAAAGCAACAGGTGAGGATTTTAGTTGCCTGTTCAGTGCTAAAAATTCACAAAGGGGGCTGGGAGATGGTTGGGGATGGAGAGACGGCTCAGTAGAATAAGCACTTACCTGGCAAGTGCAAGGGCCTGAGTTCAAGCCCTGGTTTCCCCCAAAATAAATAAATAAATAAATAAATAAATAAATAAATAAATATTCATGAAGTTTTGGTCTCTTCTTATTCTCATCTTGTCCTAGAGCTCAGGTGAGCAGATCCATGATCTCTTCTTGGAGCTCGTATACATCTCCAATTCTTTCCATGAGAACTCAAGGTGGCCTAGATCTGCTGTGAGGCTGAGGAGTGTGGATTACCAAGGAAAGCCACCATTAAGCTCTTGGTTCATGTACTGTTGTTTCTTTCACAGTGGTCTCATCTCCTGATGCAGGATGTACCTCTTTTACTGTTTTTGAGATTCACACTTGCCTCTGCAGAGCATGTTCGATTTCCTACCTTCAATAAATATAAAACCTTGCTACTTCTGTGTTTATTTAGTTCTACACAAGAAGAACCTAGAAAGACTGTCTAAAAGGTGTCCCCAGAATCCCAGAATCCAGAAGAACTACCTTTCCTCTTTTCCTTCTATTTCTTTCCTTTCTTTCTGCCTCCCTCCTTCCTTTCATTTGTTCCTTCTTTCTACTCTATCTTACTTGAAGTCCTATTAGGTAGCCAAAGGGAGGGGAAGATGACATAGTAATGCTCAGGCTACATTCAGGAGACCATTCAATAAGGAAAGATTCAGTATAGTCAGAAGTTTGTTTCATACAGTAACTTGCATAAATAAACATTCCATCAAGAATACTTGGAGTCACTATTCTTTCTCTGAGAGATGAGAAATGCAAACATGAAAATGGGGATAGCTAGACAAAATCTTTTGGTTTGAATATATGCAGAGAAGTACCTCCCAATAGTATGAAGCATGCTTGTCATCCAAGTGTTGATATCCATTCACCATTCTCTACTAAAGGAACTAGAGCTCCTTGAGGTTCAGGGCTCAAGTGGAGAAAATGGATTAAAATAATTTCTTCTGTAGAAAGAAAAGAAGTGTTTAAAACGACAATGTCATATAGCATGAACATGCATCTTAACTTGAAGGCGTTCTCACTGAGCAAGTGTGGAAAAATTTGAGCATTACAATAGTATATCACAACAACTCAAACAAAATTGAAATCTCCAAGTTCACAGCCATGGAAGTAAATAGCTGTGCTTTATAATAAAAGTCAACTGATTAAGGAGACAAATAGCATTTAAATTTCTATAGCTAAGGAAACTGAAGCAAATAGAGGCATGAAAAAAAATGAACTAACTTTTCTATTGTCACAGAAGTAGTAAGCAGTGTTTTCAGGCTATCAATCTAATGTGCCTAATTCTAGAGTCCGAGTTCTTAGTTGATACATGCAGTTTCTTGTGTCTGATCTTATGACTTCCAAACCAAGGCTAGACCTCCTGGTATGATTGCTGGCTTTCTATGTAAGTCATGCAATCAGTTTAGTACTTATAATTTTATAATGGACAGTGTTGGCCATTATCAATTATGTCCTTTCATCTTTTCTTGAAGCCTCCGTTAGTCTCCTATTCTTTGTACAATCTTCCCCATGTCTGACAGAAGCATTGTGGATCAAGTGCATGCTCACAGAACTTTCCTGGCTTGGATTTTGTTTTTGTGTGTCCAAATTGCTGTTTATGTGATTTTTGTCTTAAAGAATTCAGCAAAACAAAACATTCTTTAGAGAGAACCCAATTAACAGAAAGTAAATCCTCATGACACCGCTCTCCTTTTGTTCTGAAAAAATAACCAGCCAGTGACTGAAAAGATGAGCACAGTGTACAACAGACCCTGAGCAAGCTGCCACCTAAATTCAATTTTTTCCTGCATCTTCCATGTTAGGACTTTCCTTTCTAGTTATACTAAAACTTTAGCAGGTAGAGAATAAAATTCAAAATAAGATCAGACATGTTCAGCACAGGTTCACACTTGAAATAGGGCAAATTAGATGTAGTCTTAGTTAATAATACCATTTGACTGGGAAGCTTGCTATGGCTTGTCTTGTATACAGTGAAATAGCTTGATGATATGAAAAAAGGTCTTTCAACTTGACCACACAATCTTTGACACAGCCCCATGTCTGTCTTCATGGCACAGTTTGGCATTTCTCTGTATTTTGTGCCCTGAAATCCTAAAATTCTAAACTTAATACACAAGAATTAGTCATAGAGTTTGTTTCTGTTCAACTTCCTATGGTCAAAATGAATCTATGAATGTAATCACAATTATGGGATTGAGTTCTTAATGTTAATGATGCAGTATCTCATGCCTTGTTTCATGACATTACAGAGTAGAGCTAGCCAAAAACCAGCAGAACCACATTCATAAAATGTGGGATGTTGGACCTTTAGAAATCTATCAACTTCCTGTTCTTTTATCCCTCTTACATAAGGGATCATCCTTGACAGATGGAAAACTTATTACCAAGAATTGTATCAAGACACTTGAAAATAAAGATGACTAACTATTCTAGAGTGTGAGCACTCTTGAGCTTTAAAGATTGAGTGCCTGTGAATAGCAGAAATTTATTTATTTATAAATAAAATTTTGGGGCCAGGGAGATGGCTCAGTAGAATAAGCACTTGCCTGGCAAGTGCAAGGGCCTGAGTTCAATCCCGGGTTCTGCAAA
>NW_004524654.1:1954725-1960481 GCF_000260255.1 Octodon degus
AATCCCGGGTTCTGCAAAAAATAAATAAATAAATAAATAAATAAATAATAATAATAATAATAAATTAAATATATATAGATAGAAATAATTAAGATAGAAAATAATTGAAAATAGAAAGATAGAAAATAATTTGAAACTAAATGACTCAATACAAAGGTGTTCCATTACTAAGAAATACACATTTTTTGAAACATTATGTACTATATATCTTTACAGAGAACTAAGGAAAATTACTCCTTATATCCAATGACAAATATTGGAAAAAAATCTCTTAAATTTATTAATAAGCCTAGGAATGTTCTCACATCTCAGTATTTTCTGTGATATAGGAAAAACAAAACCTTTGTCACTATTTTACTTTAATTTTTGATCTTTTCATGGAGACACTTGGTGTGGTCTTTTGAATGCAGTAGGTGATATTAGTTGCTAGCATCTCCACTATGGAATGGATAGTCAGTGGATGTGAGAATTAGAACCCTTTATTGGACTCTAGAGCTGAGTGTCCAATGTCTACAAAAAATTGTTACCTGATTGTCTCCTAGAAATTGTGACTCCATGCTTGTTTCCTTAAAATTTATTCCTTCTTCTGTCCTCTTTCTTTCTAGAACTAGCACCTGTTTTGTGACTTAGGCCTGAAGTTCTGTTCTTGATTTTTCACTTTTCACTCTTTCTTCTCTTCCCTGCTAAATGAATTATACCATCACTTTTGTTAGAAA
The DNA here is from genome assembly GCF_000260255.1 of Octodon degus. NCBI lineage: Eukaryota > Metazoa > Chordata > Mammalia > Rodentia > Octodontidae > Octodon > Octodon degus. The sequence continues at coordinate 1,955,442 of NW_004524654.1, forward strand.
GATAACACTCATGCACACACACACACACACACACACACACATTGTGTTTTGCTGATATGTTTCTGATGGGGCTATCAGCTTTCAGACTAATTAACCATTTAGTTTCTTTCTCAGATTCTGGTCTTTTCCTTTTGGAAAAAATATAAATACTTGACTTTTCTACATTTCCAATCTATTTCTGGATTGGGTCTTTAAATTTTGGGGTCCTAGTGTTTTTTAGTTCTTTATAGAATCTAGAGAGTAGACCTTTGTCTGAGTACTTATTTGTCATGATTTTTTCCAAACTTGTGGGTTGCCTTTTCACTTTGTTGGTAATTTCTTTTGACATGAAAAACTTCTCAGTAAGAGCAGGTCCCAGTTGTTAATTCCTTTGCCTGTTTCCTGTGCGATTTGATTTCTGTTCATGAACTTTTTGCCTACCCCTATGTCTTCAAGAGTTCCTCCCACTTTCTCTTCCAGGAGATTTAGTGTTTCTGCTTTAATGTTTAGATCTTTAATCCATTTTGACTTTAGTTTAGTGCATGGTGATAGACCTGGGTCAAGTTTGAGTATTTGGCATGTAGAGAGCCAGTTTTTCCAGCACCATTTTTTAAGAGGCTATCTTCTTCCAATGAGTATGTTTGGCCCCTTTGTCAAAGATAAGGTGGCTGAGTGTGTTCATAGGGGCTTCAGCATCTTCTAATCTATTCCATTGATCCTCAGGTCTATTTTGTTGCCAGTACCATGCTGATTTTATCACAGTAGCCTTGTAGTATAATTTCAAGTCAGGAATTGTAATGCTTCCTGCCTTGTCTTTATTGCCCAGAATTGCCTTTGCTATTCTAGGTCTTTTCTGGTTCCAGATGAATTTTAGGAATGATTTCTCTAGGTCTGTGAGGTATGTCGGTGGTAGTCTGATAGGGATTGCATTAAATCTGTACAGGAATCATCATAATCCTTCAACCCAAAATCTCTGACGCAACACACTGACCTCAAAAATGATCAAAGTTCTAGCATGTTTAACTACGGCTGCCCATGAATTATTTACATCTCCAGTCTCATACTTACTGTTCTTAGCTCCAAAAACTAGTTTAAAGTTCTTTTGAGCACTACAAACACTCTTTTCTATCTCTGACTCATTCCACACACAGTTATTCCTGCTGAGTTGTCTATTCCTCAACATTGAAATCTCAGCTCAGATTTTACATCTCTCAAAAGGCAGTTGATAGTTCCTTCCTTTCCCTTCATCTCAACCAACAGTGGTTCAAGGGATGCTATGTGACTTCCTGTAGCCACTGATGATTGTATCAACATCATACAAAGTATTATCTGTGTTATAAATTTACTTTATCTATACTGAGGCCTTCAATAACAACGATCAAGTCAAACATGGAGAACAAGCCCAAACTCAGATGAGTCCTTGTATGCACTAGCCACTCAATAAGTATTTGATGAGTGATTATTCAAATGAATGAATGAATGAATGAATGAATGAATGAATGAATTGTAATGGCTCATAACATTAAGGTGAAATAAATATTGCAAGATAAGTCCAGGTCTCAATGAGTGCCTTTGACAGTAAGAAGCCCAGAAGCAAAACCTCCTTATTGACAGCTACAATCTTGATAGGTACCTTACTGAAGAAAATACCTGCTCACTCTTATAAAAGGCTGTAACAAAGTCCAGTGGCTCCTAAGATCTTTCCTGGTACTTTTCTCCATTATCTCTGGAAAAGCAATGCTATGGGTCTGTGTGCAGAGAAGAGAAGGCAGTAAGAGCATCTTCTATCAGAGGACTGTTTAATGTAAAGAAAGATAAAAGGCCATTTACCACCTTCCTTCATTCATTTGCTTGTTCATTCATTCATTTCTTCATTCCTAGAGTCACTGCTCAAACACATACATAGACATACACAAATCCTCAAAAATACACATAAATTACCATCTGTAGCCCCCAGTTACAGAAAAGTTAGACCATTACAAAAACAGGCTGTATTTTACAATCATCTAAGGTGTGTTCTTGGTTGTATTAAATATTCATCAGCCAATGCCTTCCATTGAGTACTTAGGTATATTTAATTTTCTCAGTGTTCTTTTTCTATCTCCAGTTAAAATAACTTTAGCCAAAGGTAAAATGGATTTATAATGCAGATGTATACAGCACAGCACCCTAGAAACACTTCCTTTCAACCCACTCTATTGACAGAAGATTAGAAAAACACATCTGAGTTCAGAAACAGTTTTAGTATCTGTCCATTTCCTTTGACATCAAGGAAAAGAAAAATGATGGGAAAGGAAGAGTTGGTAACTATCGTATAAATTATTTGCTTCTAAGGGTTGATTTGCTCCTAAAGAGAAGAGAATTAGCCTCAGGCCAGACTAACTAGGGGGACATCAAGTTTATTGACACTACTCACTGGAGGAGAGACCAAAAAGGACACAGGAATGTGTCTGGCTCCTCATTTTCCTAGGGCAGCAGCTAAAGGTCCTAAGCATGGCACTGATAATAAGATGATATACTGTCAGACAATGATGTGTGTGGCTTTCCTCTCCTCCCCCAGCTATTAAAGCTGTATTCAGTGGGAGACACATAGTAATTTGTTGAAAATCATGATTTGCTAAGAAACTCTCACAAAATCCCAAGAGCCCATTATATTAACCAAAGTGACAAGAAAATAAATGTTTTTGACAAGGGAGTGCTCCTATCCCAGGAAGATGGTTGAAACATCGATGATTATTCAGGGAATCAAACTTATTTAAACACACTGTCTCTGATACTTAATAAATGTTATAGTGTGGCTTTTCGTGGCTAATAAAACTTGGTTTACATTCCACCTCATGCCTACTCTGCTTCGCCTCCCTGGGCTCACTTAAAGTGCATTAAGAAGCAGCAAGCAAGATCAGGACGATTGGCTGCAAACTTAAATAATTCATTTATGCACCACTGCTTTCAGACTGTGTTTTTACAAATGCTGTAATGAGACAAGCTGTGAAATGTTTTACATGGAGAAAGGCACCCAAGTCACTGAAAGAAAGCCCCTCTCCATGCCCTGTTTCTTGAGATACTGGACAATATCCATCGAAGAAAGCAGTGTAGGATTTCACTATTTCTTATAGAAGCATGTACCAACTGCCATACTTATGGTGTCAGATAGATAACCATTTTTAGCTTTCCATTAATTAGAATTAAAACCATGTTGTTTTCAAAAGATTTAAGTCCTGATTTAATTTCTAAAAATGGATCTAAATCTAATTGAATTTGCAAAGGTACTTTTGTTGGAGGACTTGAAAAAAATTAAAGTTCATCTGCATAAATAATCACACAAAAATTCAATAAGTATTATAAAATTCAAAAAAAAATGAACAGCACTTGAACTGTTAGATAATAAACCATATCATGAAGCAAGGAATAAGAAGATGGCACTAACAAAAGAAAAAAAACAGACCCTGTGGACAAAACTCAGTCTAGAAATGAGCGGAAATTTATATATTCAATATATAATAAAAACTGCTCTATAAACCAGTGAAAAAAGAATAATCTTTACTTTTATAAAAGGATAAGTATGATACCCAGTTTCTTACTTGACAAGAAAATTGCATTTACAGAATTTATCCACTGAAATTTTAAATCACAAGTAAAATCATAAATCATCTAACAAATGTATAAATGAACATTTATATAATTTGGGGGAGGAGAGGGTTATTTTATAAGTGATACAGGGAGAAAAACTGGTCTCAAGTGGGTGACCTCCAAACATTATAGGGAACCTCCAAATGACATAGGGAAAAACGATCTCTGGACCTGACCTGCACGAGTTCATGTTCTCTAAAACTGAAAAATGAATTTTAGGAACAAACGGAGGTTATGAGCAGAATATATTTATTGAGAGAAAGAAAGCTCCTGTCCAAGAGAGGGACAGGAGGGGGGCCCAAAAGGGTAGTTCCCTGGGAAGCTGTCTCTTCCAGGGACTTTTATAGTGTAAAACCTTGTGCGGCTAAGGTAGAGAGAATGGGAACTTGCTTAGGTGGGCAGGAGGTGGGACAAAACTATGGTCAACCAATGGGATTACAAGCACCATTGCTCAGGTAAAACTGATTAAATCCAGTATCAAATGGGAAAGCGAGTCACATAGCAAGCAGGCATGAATATGGGACAGGGTCTTTTCCTGTTGGGGGTTGGAATGCGGGACAGTGCCTCTTTCTGTTGGGGGTTGGGCTAGTGACTCACTTGGGTCTTTCCAGGGGACTGATACCACCTATCCAGGTACTACTCTTTTAGCATTTGTTTGGCCTTTAGGTCTTTAGGTCTGGTTCACAGCAGGAGCATCCGCCCCTCCCAGTTATAAGGCATCTCATCTTCTGTGCAGTCTCCTTCGAGGGCCTGGCCCTGTCTGACTGCCTATAATATTTTTTATCTTACTCAGCTGCCTGCAATATAAGCATAACAAAAAAGAAATAAACCACAAATAAAGGGACCACTGGCTGTTATTACTAAGAAATATAAAAATGAACATCAATACCAACAACTGTTAATAAAACTAAAGTGGTAAAGTCAAAAATTTAACAAGATTTTCAAGTTGTAGGAAGGAGAAGGGTTAGTATTCTCTAAAAGCCATGAGTCACAATGGACTTACTTTGTTATCCCCCAGCCAAAAAATAAAGCTCAAAGATTATGAAGGAAGGTTGATCTCATATGTTTACGCCTGAAAACAAGAAATATTCAAAAAAGAATTTCCCAGAATTATAAGCTTACACAGTGGCCACTGTAGCTTAATACAGAAAACACTTATGCAAGGGCGTGTGCTCAGCAACTACCTGTTTAACTTTGGGCTCACACCACCCTTGCCACTGAAGTCTACCGCAATGGATTAGCTACGTTATTTTTTCCATTTCATTTCACCATTAAAGTTCTTCCCTTACCTCAACCTCATTGAATATGCTGCTGACTTCCTGTGGTATACGTAGTCCCTTTGCTGTGTTTTTCTATTCCCAAATAAACTAAAGTCTTTGCAGAATCTTTCTGATTGCTCTTTGGTTGATAATTCCTGCTACATATTATATA
>NW_004524654.1:1960581-1963680 GCF_000260255.1 Octodon degus
TATATTTTTTTTTAAACAAACAAAGGCCATGAGGAGACAAGACAAAAGCTATCAGACATATTGAACAGCTTGTGTTTTTTCTCACTTGATTGTTCTTACTTGTCAGAAGAATTGTTGATTTCTAGCACTCATGAAAGTATAGGAAAAGTCATCTTTAAAAATGTCAGAGGGTTCAGTTTTTTAATGAAAAAAGGTAAAACAAAATTTCAAACAAAAATTTTAATTTTTAAAATTAAAATTTTAAATAATTTTAATAATTTAAAAATAATACAAAAATAACAATAGTTAATACATTGCCTATTTTATCTGTAAAGTTGTAATTCAGAGTACAAGATATAGGCATTCAAAGTCTCATTGATATTAACGCAAACTTTCCTTTTCAATGAGTGAAGAGAGAATAATAGTATAATTTCATTTTTCCCTTCTATCCTTTCTCCTTTTTCCTTTTGATAATTTCTTCCTATTTCACAATTTCTATTGTACACTTTAGACCTTGTTTACTCTTTCAGTTTCTCACACCTGGGAGACAACACAATGCTCACACACGTGTGTCTGATTTATCCCACTCTTGAACATTATCTCAAGTTCCATCCACTTACCTCTAAAAGTTTCAAGTTTATTTGTGTTTATGGCTGAGTAATAATACTCCATTTTATAAGAATACCACATCATTTTTATCTGTTCTTTGGTTGATGGGCATTTGAGTTGCTTCCAAGATTTGGCTATTATAAATTGTGCTGCTGTAAACCTGGGTGCACCTTTATCGTGGTGAGGAAATCTTCCCAAATGGCTGTGTGCTTCAAAATATTTTAAAATAAATTTCAAACCAAAAATTGCTCTTCTAGGAATTTATGCAACAAACAAATACAAATTTATAAAAATATTTTATAAAAGAATTTATAACAGTTATTAATAATATTTAGCTCTCAGGAAAATGAAATTTTCTAAAAACAGAGCATTTATATATTAGATAAAAATATGTAGCTCTTAATATTTCCTGGGAGAGTTGATTATACATGAGAAAAGGACACGTATGAGACTGAGACACAGCAAATATATAAGGACACAGAAAAGATGAAAATAAAAGTAAAAGAAAGTTAAGCATTGGTAATGTCCAAATGATAAGAAAATTAAAGAATTCTACATTGTATGTACTTATTAAAAATCTTCAAAATATATAAAAGAAAAAATCAATTGAACAATTCAAATTATAACTTAATTATCTATTGGACTGTTTATGTCATATAATTCCCAAAGAATAATTTATTAAGGAGCCACAAAAATAATAAACATACAGAATTTTCCACAATGCAGTTAACAATCTCATAGTTAAAAGTAGAAAGTTACCCATCCTCTTCATTACCCCAGACTATAGGATTACACGGATCCAAACAGAACAGGATATGTAGGAAAATTGTCCACTAAACTGGTTTTAAAGCAAATTTAAATAATTCATAAAGGGTGAGACATCACAGAAAGCATATTCTCTACAGAAAGTATAAAGCAGATATTACTAAAAGTCTCAATGTGTAATAACCATATTTTTAAAAATTAATAAATATCTTCACATAATTTATTAATCAAAATTAACATTGGAAATAAAACGTACTCACAACTAAGAAAGTACTACTTATACAAACAAAAGGTTCAGCTAGAACAGTAAAGGGAAAAGTATAACCATAAGTACTTGCATTAAGAAAGGAGAAAGGCGTGGGATTACAGAAGCTAACTAGCCAGCTTTAAAAATTAAAAACCAGGGGCCAGTGAGATAGATCTGCAGACTGAGCACCTGCTTAGGCAAGCGCAGGGACCAGGGTTTGATCCCTGGCACCGCGTGCCGCACCAGCCCTGTTCCAGGCATGCTAAGCCAGCCACTGAGACCTGGCGTGGTGGCGCAGGCCTGTAATGCAAGTCTGGGGGAGGCTGAAAACAAGAGGATCGCTATCAGGCCGATCTGTGTAGCAAAACCCTGTACCAAATACATAAATTGAAAAAGAATTAGAAATCAAAAAATTACATTTACGGGAAATGTTGAAGTGATTAAAAAAATGAAGCTAGACATAAATGAAAAAAAGATACCAAAGCAAGAATTTAGTAAACTGCTTAAAAACTTACGATCAACCTCAGAATAGAGATCCTTAACAAACATGAAAGAGAAATTTCAAATGATAGTCAAAGCATATTAGGGACATTTTTTTTTGCCAGCAAATTTTTAATTTAGTCAAAATGAACAAAGTTGAAGAAAATATCAATTACTAAGTGCATTTCAGGAGAAAATATAAATAAGCTTACAATTTTAACTATTCAATAGCTACAAATAATTTTATGAAGAAAACAGTAACTCCAACTTGTATTTTTTTAGTAAGACAATTATGAATATTTGCATAGTCCCTTCAGAAAACAGAAAATGATACGTTTCCAACTGCTTTTCTGAGGCTACAATGATAAGCTTCAAATTACAATGGTTAGGCTAATTTCATTCATGAATATATAAACATAAAACATACAAATTAGCCAAGAAAATCTAGTAATATGAAAAAATAGCCACGTTGATTTAACTCAGTTATCCTAAAAGTTGAATTTAAAATTTAAAATGATCACAATCTAATTTAGTACAGTAACGTATTAAAAAAGCAGAAGTGACTGTGAAGGAGTAAAGTTTGATAAAAATCCAAAATTCATTTAGAATTTAAAAATATCTCTTAACAAAGTAAAAATATGAAGAATTATAAAGGATATTTGTAAAGAAAATAGAAACAAACATTATTTCAGTGGTGAAAATTTAAAATAATTTTTAGGAAGGACTAGCCTGATAGCTCAATGGACTAAAACGCCTGCTTAGGCAGAGCGTAGCTGCAGAGTTTGTTCCCCAGCGTGCTGTGCTGGCTCTGTCCCATGAGGTGCACTGAGATGGTGATTGAGACTGGGCATGGTGGCGAGCGCCTGTAATCCCAGTGCTTGGAAGGCTGAAAAAACAAGAGAATCACTACGAGTTAAATCTATGTAGTGAGACCCTGTATCTCTTGTACAAGAAGAAGAAGAAGAAGAAGAAGAAGAAGAAGAAGAAGAAGAAGAAGAAGAAGAAGAAGAAGAAGAAGA
>NW_004524654.1:1963784-1986349 GCF_000260255.1 Octodon degus
AATAAATAATAAAATAATTTTTAACTCAAAAGCATAACAAAGATATTGTTTTTGTTGTTGTCATTGTTGCTGCTGCTGCTGTTTTTGTGCTTCTGGGGATCCAACTCAGGACCTGACACTTGCCAGGCAGGAGCTTAGGCAGCTGAGCTATCTCCTCTACCCAAGGATATCTAATATCCCCACCTTTTTTCACCTTTATAGTCATCACTCTAGCCAGAACAACAAAACAAGGAAAAGACAAAATAGTAGCAATTGTAAATAAACTATTGTGATTTGTATATGACAGAGTAATCCATTAAATCCCAAAATAATATCTAGGAAAAGCATTAACATCAGTAGCAGAATGTATCAGACTTGCCAAGAATAAAATAAGGATATGAAATTCAATTATATTTCTAAGTACTGATCACACACTTAGAAAAATGATTTAAGGAATATATGCCATATGTAATTGCAAGTAAGCAAGACTCCAGGAATAATTTTCAAAATGCACAATGCTGGGCTGGCCAGGTAGTTCAGTGGACTAAAATGCCTGTTTAGGCAGAGCACAGCTGCTGGGGTTCCATCCTCGGAGTGTAGTGTTGGCCTCACCCTTGGGGTGTGCTGAGATTGTGATTGAGACTGGTTGAGCAGTGCATGCCTATAATCCCAGCACTGGGGAGGCTGAAAACAGGAGAATCACTACAAGTCCAATGTATGCAGTGACACTCTGTACACCCTGTATTAAATTCATAAAAAATAAATAAAATAAAAATATTCAAGGCTTATGAAGGAAATTATGAATTTTATTGAAAAGCACTAAGGAATCATCAAATACATTAGGTAAGTACCATGTTCATAGAGAGGCTGAATCAATTTCATAAAAATATCAACTGCTAAATTTACTTGGTGAGTTAATGCACTTTTGTCAAAATTCTAATAATTGTGTGTAGCATGTGTGTAATTAACAAGATAAGTCTAGAATAAAGTGTAATAAATGACTACTGAATAAAATAAGACAAAATATTGAGATGGAAAATCACTTACCAGGAGCAAATACGTAAGCCCAAGAAGGTAGAGGCACGAGTTTGACTTGTATGAGGCAACTTGACACAGGACACAACAGTGACGGAGATCACTCAGGCTTCCACAAGTGGTGAAGCAACTATTGCTTACTCATATGGAAAAAAAATAAGACCAGGCTTCTAATTCACACAACACATAGAAACAATCTGAATACATTAAGAACATAAATGAAAAGATGAAATTTAAAGCTATGGGAAACCATAGCTTTCCAAACATATAGAGAGCCATCTTATCATCCATTAGGACAGGAAAGCTCACATTATAAAAGTAAGACTTCTGTTCATCAACCCCTTAAACAAAAAAATTTTAAGAAGCTCAGTGGTCAAAAATATCTAAGTGGAGTGAAAGGCAAGCACAATTATACTAGAAACTGTTTGTTGCATATATAATTGACAAAGGATTCTTACCAAGGGCCTAGGGTGTATAGGAATTTTATAAAAGGAGAAGGGAAAAAAGAGGAAATAGAGGAAGAAAAGGGAACCAGAAATGGGTAAAGAAAAAGAGAAGGATAGGATTAAGGAAAAGGAGTGGGGCAAAGAAGGGAAGGTGGAGGAGAAAAGTAGAGGGAGAAAGAAGATAAAAATGGTCAAAAGTCATGAACACATATTTCAAACAACAGGACAGAGCCAGAAAATGTAGAATACTTAATGTCCTTATTAATGAGAAACAATTAAACTCAATTAAACATTAAGCAAACATTTTGATTTACTTGATCAACCAAAAAGTAAGCTTATAATAGGACTAAGTGTTAGTGGTGTTAATGTGAAACTGCAGGACCTCTCAACGCTTCTGAAAAGAATATAAATTGGAGCAGCCATTTGAAATACTATTCCTTTAAAGCTCACGATGCCCACATCCTAAGTAGAAAATTTTGCACCTGTCTCACTAGGGCGTATGTGTATCAGAAGGTGTAATAAACAAAGTACAATTGCTCATCATAACAAAATTGAAAATAGGGGGCCGGGGAGATGGCTCAGTGGAATAAGCACTTCCCTGGAAAGTGCAAGGGCCTGAGTTCAATACCCGGTTGTGAAATAAAAAAGAAAAGAAAATAACTCTTATGTCCAATGACAACAGAGAAAGATCTTGTGCATTTGTATGTAAAGAGATACTGTCTGGTCACTTGTCCCCCTATTACCTGTCTTGCATCAATTGAAGACTTAATTCCCTTAGGAGAGCAAACCTACTTGCCATGATTGCATTGAGAGTGAGAGGCAGACTAGGACATTCTGGGGACAGAATCATTTGTTCCAGAAAATAAGTTCAGTAGAGTTAGGTTAATGCAGCAGTAATGATGCAAGGAGCGGATGGAGTGCAAGGCTTTGAGGCCCTACATATTTGAGTGGAAACAAAGATATTTGGTGACTGATGAGTTTGTAGGGCATGGGACTCAAAGGAACAAGGGAAGGAGACAAGTTGAAGATGTCTTTGAAGATACTGTATAGTTTGGGAGGTTAGAAATAGATGAAGCAAAAAAAAAAAAAGAAGAAGAAATAGGTGAAGCATTAAAACATCTTACAATTTTTTAAATAGAGCAGTGTGGAAGAAGATATGAATTCCAGCTTAAACATGTGATCTTAGGCATGCTGCTGATATATGAATCCTCTTATAAATATCTGGAAGCTGCATAGATTTACAAGAACCTACAAGGGATACAGAGGTGACAATACATATTTGTAAGTTATTTACACAAAATTACATATGCAAAATAGCATATAATGCTTTCCTAGAAGGAAAACCTATAGAGCCCAAACAGAAAAGAACTATAGGACAAAGATGGAAGAATCCAGGCCTAAGCATAATGGTAAAAGCCACAGGGAAAGAACAATTACAGAAAATAAGGCATCTAATTCTTTCAAACAAGATGCTTCTGTTCTTACATGCGAAAAGAGCAGAAAGGCTCTGTCCTGTTTCAAACCAGAATGAAAGAATATGTAAAGAAAGTAGAAAATTGTGTCCTAAAAATCCATCCACAGATCCCACAGACATAGCTATAAATGAACTGTGAGATAGGGCAGACTTCATTTTGTAAACAAGAACACAGTTCTCAGAAAGAAAAGACTTGCATTTTGGCTCTGAAATCAAAATTCATGGTTAGATAAATTGCATTTGTCCCTAATCCAGGATATCTGGCTTTCTCTCTTTTCCCATGTTGCTTCTGATGAGGGTTGTACATTAAATATCTTTTATGCTCTAATCTCACTTATGCTACCCTTCTGGATTTTTTTTTTTTTTTTGAGACAGGGTCTCATTTAGCAATTCAGTCTGGTCTCAGTCCATTTGGGTTGCCATCACAAAATACCATAGACTGGTTGTCTTGAACAACAAAACATTATTTTCTCACAGTTTCAGATACTAGGAAATTTAAAACTACAGGTTGGAAATCCAGTTTCTGATAAATATTTGGTTCCTGGTTTGGATATGATTGATTTCTTGGTGAGTCTTTACTTGGTCATTCCTCTGTGGCACATGAGCAGGGATAATAGGGAGACCAACCTTTAGCTGATGTTTCTTCTTCTAAGGAAAGTATTATTCTTTAGTCAGGTCCTTACCCTTATGGCCTGATTTAATCTTCATTAGTCCTATAAGGTACTGACTCTAATCATCTCATTAAGTGTAAAGTTTCAAAGTACAAATTTAGGGCAGACACAATTCAGCCTACAGAAAAGCTCATCTTACATGAATAGTTTGAAGCAAGGCAATCCTGCACCTCGTGGCCATGGGTCTTCTTAAATACCTGTACAAGCTTTCAAAAGGATCCTGGAACATTTCATAGAGGCTTAAATCTACTGTTTGACTTTTTTCTTTTTCATTTTTGATATTTAAGAAAAATAGCTTCATCACTTTAGTGCTTATAACTGCAAAGAGGATACAAAAACTGAAAGATGCAGCTGATTATAGGAATATTATTAGCTTTCACTTATACTTTAACAGTAAATATTAAAGCACCCATGGGAAGGGAATCCTCTTTTATCTCCTTGCAGCAGCAATAGGAAAAAAACCTAATGATATCATACTAGTGTTTCTGAGGTCAAAAGGAAAAAAGCAAGAACATAGCCACCGTCAGTGGTGTCAGGCAGTGGTAGAGGTCAAGAGCAAATTGAAGAGAGATGGGCTATGAGAAGAAGCTATAGGCGGTAGATAGAGGTCCTTGGGAATATTTGGGAGTGGTCTCAGGAACCCATAGAGTGACAAAGTAGCTATATGGCCACAGGCCTCCCTAGAAACATGTGTGAGGCTGTGACACATAATTTTCAATGTTTTTCTTTAGAGTTTAAGGACAGGGTTTGCTTGCAGGAGCATCACTAATAGCAGTGTTGTGTCACTTCTAAAGCATAAGTCTCCAGGAAGTGGGATATAGAAGTTTAACTATCTGCTGCAATGCCTAAAATGTGCATTGCATAGAAACAGCATCAGGATTACAGGAGGTAACATTTCAATAGCCTGATAATCAGTGGTAGGTAGACTATAACTCATGAAGACTATTGAAGGAGAGAAGGTTGTAGTTATTAGCTGAAAAAAGAGAAGGTCTTGCTATTCATACAAAATACTGGTCTTATGCAAGTTCTTCTCCTGAGACACATCCATGTACAAGGAAAAGCTTGTTCTTTCTCTTTTCCTGTAGGTTCCATCTTCCTTCCCTAGCCCTAACATATATAAAAGTGGTTTAAGGCAATCTATTTTTTCAATCTCAAATTTTATTTTCATTTTAACTTTAATTCACTTGGATATTAATGTCTGGATAATATATATATATATATATATATATATATATATATATGTTGTATATATACATTACATATATACAGTATATATTGTATACATATGTACATACACAAAGATAGTTCTGGCACCACATGCCATGCCAGCTCTGCCACTGGACGCACTAAGCTGACCACTGAGACCCAGTGTGGTGGCACCTGCCTGTAATCCCAGCACTGGGAAGGCTGAAAATAGGAGGATCCCTAAGAGTCCAGGCTGCATAGTGAGACCCCATACCAAATACATTTTTTTAAAAAAAGGAGGATGTTGAGTGACAGTGTGATGTCCCAGTATCTCACCACCACCTCTCCTACACTGATGGAAGAATATACTGCCACAGAGATAAAACATCGACCAAACCTTTCGTGTCAGTATTCCATTTGAATTCCAGTGTGGGAAAATATGCAGGGCTAGCCCCCTTGGGTTTTCCTGAGCAGGAGAGGGAAAAATACAATAGAAAATAAACATATAGACGTGTCTCAGTGCTCTAGTCTAAAAATGGCCATGGCTGGAGCCAAGTCTGCACGCTGGATCAGCTGCTTTACCTCAACTTTTTGCCCTTTTCCCAACATGCATATATTTATAACCTGGGTTTCCCAAACAGATTATCCTGTATTTCCGCCATCTGGTTTATGGATTTTTTAAAACATGCTACAGGCTGCCAAGCGGTAAAGCTAGTAGGATTCTTGTTTGAGGAAAGCAACTCTGGCAGAGAGTTGTAAAATAACAGCACATTAGCTACTTGGAAGCAGTAGCACAGCTCCAGAGACCTCAGCAATGCTGGAAGATTTCAGGAAGGGCTTAATGTGCAGGATGCAGCCAGACTCTGTCCTCAAGTTTGGGCAGAGAATTGAAATGTTATCTTCTGAAATATGGGGAGGATTTCACCAAAAAGTAAAAGATAAAACGTTGCTTTATTTTTGACTTTCATTTTATGAATTTCCACGGTAGAAAAAAAATGTGGTTTCACTTATGCAGAGGTCTAGCCCATGTGCCTTTGTGGCTTCTATTTCTATCAGAAAATAGAATTGAGACAATGTTAAACCAGGCATCCCTGGTTCAGTAGAAAGTGCATTAAACTTTGAGCACAGCAGTATTGTTAAGTGAATCCTATTAGACTGTTCAATTCCATTATAAATGTCAGAGATACAGTCTACAAGAAGAGCAGGTCAGAATGTTGAAAATGTCCTCAGAACCTCATTTACAGGAACAAATCCTATCTATCAGAAAAATATTGTGATTCAGGATGTAACTAAAGGCATTCTATACTCAAAATATGGCACAACAGATAGAAATACAGCAGCTAGGAGATTCTGGCATTATCCTCAGCTTCTACTCCCTGATACACATATTTCAACTAATGCCAGAGAAGCAATCCCTAGTGATCAGAAACCTTGGCTAGGATATTTTAGTTGGTTCTAATAAAATTTCGGCTATGGTAGAGTTTCTGAATCTATAGTCTAGGTAATTTGAGGATGGGGTTACAGGAGAGTGCCCTTGTTCTAGGATTTTACAATAATGTTTCCAAACTTCTTTATCTGTAGTTTTATATTAGAGGATCAAAGACAACAGCGTATAATGTAAGGACAAAAAGGTATATTCCCTGTTTTGCTGGGGAATTCTGCTCCAGCGTTTTCAGAAACAGGTGATAGCAAATATTTTTGTGGCATTGATCGGACAGTGGACTGTGCTGTTTGTGATTGCTGTCCACTTAACTCAAAATGTGCTCCATTTACTTGATAGCATGCGTCTGACTTAGAGCTATTAGCATATTAATTGATATGTCTTGAATTTAGAAATTTTTTGAACACTGACTAGATGAAATTCATTCAGTGACTCATCCATCCATTTGTTTATTTGTTAACAGAGACATTAGACACAAGACAACTTCCCCAAAGCTAACCATAGCATCAGGAAAAGATGTGAATAATTCTAAAATGTAGCAATAGTACACATAATCTGTCATTTAATTACTACTCCTTAGACCATAGAAATCATTGTCTTCATTTTACAAATGTGGAAATTGACATTCAAAAGACACATGCCTGAATTTAAATACATAGTTCTCCGATGTAAAAAAGTCATTTCAATTATAACACCAAGATGTCTCAGCAATATTAAGAATGAAGTAATCAAATTATGATGATAGAATGGGATACCTGAATTATGTAACCTTAGGGGTATGTTCCCTCTAGTATGGAGTTCTATCTTAATTTGTGAATCTCTTATTATTAGAAATGTGGGAGGCAACTGCTCTATAAAGAAAAAAGAGACCTATACTATTTAAAATAATTTTTCGCTGTTAGCAACCTCTTGATAGCACATTTACCAACAATAGGAGATTTTGTTGACATTTGTTTTATGTATGAAATCTACCTTCATGGAATCCATCATGTTCCAGGCATCTGCAAAAATTTGGCAAACAATATGAAGATTGGAAGGAGATGGCCAAATGGAAATCCCTGCTAGTGGCTAGGCTCGGAGGCAAGTGAGACAGAGAGGATAGAACATTTTTCTTCTTTTCCTCTTGTCCTCACACTGGCCAATTACAGCCCCCATGCAGTAGATGGAAAAGAAATTCAGCAGACAGTAAAAGAAAAGGAAGAGGGGGAGAGACTTGTAAGCATCAAATACAATAGAAAAACATGCGGAAAATGTTTTTTATTAACTCAAGAGAAGTAGAATAAAATAAAACTATCAAAATGACTGGAATATTATACTATTGTGCCATATGTATTCAATGAATTTAAAGTCATGTGCAGGGAGAATTTTGTCTCTAGTATGTGACATAGGCACAAAATTTCACAAAATAAAAAGAGTCTCTCATGGGTAAACAGGTGGTATCATGAGACCTCCAGGGCAATTGGAAACAATATTCAAGTGCAGTACTGTGGTGCCTACAATTAATAGTTTGCTCATAATTTACTTTGCCTAGTTCCGCAATGGTATCTCTTAGAGATCAGTTTAAATTTCTTACTGGGCTTGACAACTTGAGAGTACTAACAGGGTAAATTGTTTTATAGGTAATATCTGTCACATCTTTTCACTTCTTCTCAGACATGGAATCTGAACTGGGTGTCCATCATACTGAGGAAAGGCAGAATGAGTTAAGCAGAAAATTTGAGAGACCTTTAAAAAGCAAATTTATTAAGCATTCAGCATACAGTCAGAAAACGAAAGTGTGGGAAGCCATTTTCAGGTGTAATGCATGAAAACTTCCTTCCCAGGGCCACCATGAGCTCTTCTGCATATTTTGGATAGAATAAACCAAGAAGGCTTTGGAGAAGTTGGGTTGAGGATGGCTGCCTTTGTCAATTTGGCTACTATACTGGTTGACTTTGCGTCTACTTGAGACGCTGGAAGCTTGGCTGAGTTGGCTTGGTGATACCACGCTGTTCAGTGGAGAGAGCCTACCCTAGAGTGACTCAGCACAAAAAGGGTATATAAAGGGCTTGAAGAAGGCTTCTGGGTGCCCCACTTCCCTTGGAGGAGTTCCAAGGGAACTCCACATGCCATTTCCTCCACTTTCTTGGAGGTGCTCGATCAATGCAACGCTCGATTTTCTCTAAGGTGCTTCATCTTCACAGTCAGCTTACAAGGAAGAGAAAGACACTTGATAGACTCTGCAGCTGCTGCTTCTCCTTTGCTCTTCATTGTTTTTGGCCACCATGAAGTGCTGTCACGTGCCTTGAAGATGGCAGAGTATGGACTGAAAACTCCACTAACTGTGAGCTAAATAAATCTTTCCTTCCTTCATTTTGAGTGTCAGGTATTTGTCCCAGCAATAAGTGAAAAGTAATGGAGACAGTTATCAAATGACTGTGTTGTTCCTCGGGTGGAGAAAATCCAATACCATAAGAAAGGATCACTTGCCAATGTTAAGTAAGGAAGAAATAATCTCTTATTATGTTTTAATCATTCTGCCTTTCAGATTTCATTTGTTTCAACAACTGTATCCCTGAGCTGCTAAAGGAAATTTCATATTAAAGTTTTGGACAGGGGCTGTACATAGAAGAATACATGTGGAATATTCAAACACATTTTGTAAGTAAAATCAACGAAAGTATGAAAAGTCTAAAAGCGCATACTCTAGGAGTCTTTAACAATTTTTTGTGTCTGGACTTGTTCAAAAGAAATCTCACAAGAAAAAGAGAGAGAGAGAGAGAGAGAGAGAGAGAGAGAGAGAGAGAGAGAGAGAGGCATACACCCGACTAGTTCCCATAACCCTGCAATTCCATGATCCCAGGACAATCTGGATCATAGTAAGAATTGTTTTGATTTCTAAAAGGGAACTAGGAGATTTATGCCTCTCCTGTCGGGAAAGTCTCCTGATTTACGACCACCATGTTTGTATATACTAAATCATATGGAAGTCTATTAAATATTTTGTTTTTTAATTTTGTTTGAGCGAGGTGCTGGTCATACAAATTAATGACTGCTCACGAGCAGCATAAATAGTGAGAGGTGCTGCAGTAGGTGTGTGTTCTTTGAAAGGTGGGGGCAGATTGATGGTTGCTGCATCTCGTGTGAGTGTCGGGCATTCCCGCAACGTTCAGCACACACACTCTGGGATCGTAAACTTGAGTTGTTATGATTGTCTGTAACAGTTGTGTGTTAAGCCACAAGGAAGAGTTATTTTAAAATGATGATCTGTGTTGTTCCTTAATCACTATTTTTAAAAGCCTTCAAGCTTCTCCAGTGTCACTTTTAGGCCAACCCATCGCCATGTAACTGATGGGAGTGCTTCTGTGCCACATTAATATCTATCTGCATAATCCACCGAGTAAATTCATTTATTATCAGAATATCTTTGCTGTCATCTCATAAAAATAATTGTTTACTTTGGAATTTGAAAAATATTACTCTGAGGTTGTCACTATATTGTTTTCACTTGAGTGAGGAGCCCCTGGCAGCAAATCATTTTTATCAATTAAGATATTGTACATTCATTAGTGGATTTTACTTTACTCTCAGGGTGCTGTAGGATAATACTAGGTACTAGAAATATTGAAAACATAGAAGTGTTTTGACTTAGTTTTTTAGTTTTAGATGCGGTTTCTATGTTTTTTAATGTAACAAGAAATTTTAATTTTTTGTCCCAGGAATTGAATTTAGAACCTCGTGAGTGCCACGCAGATACTGTGCTACGGAGCTATGACAAGAAATTTTATACACAAAAACACCTTATATTTGATTTGCTCAAAAAGATCTAGTATTGAGTCCTAGGTCCTTGAGTACTTTATAACTGTTTAATACTGAATAAATCATGCAACCCTTAGAGTCTTAACTTTCTCTTCTTCAAAATAATCATGACACAACTCACCTTTCAAGATTATATGCCAGATTAGGAAGCAAATAATCTTATGTGGTGAAAATGCTAGTGCTGGGAGAACTAGAAAGTGGCTCACAGTTGCCAGTCACCTGAGCCAGCGTGAATGAGGGGACTCATCTGAAAGGAAAATCTTAGACCCATCAGCTTGCCAGGGAACACACCCGGGAGGCTAGAGAACAGAGCTAAGTAAGTAGGACCATAAAATCTTTAACATAATTCTCTATTACATCCTTTGTCTGTTAGTAGCTGTTAATGTTCGGATCTTAAATGTCCACAAATGTGTTAGTCCCAAGTTGGTGTTACTAATGGAAGATAGTAGAGCAGTTAAGAAGTGAGGCTACTGGGAGAGTTAGGTCACTGAGGCAGGGCTGACTTCAAAGGAATCGTTGGTATGTCCACCTTTCTTCTTTCTTTTTCCTGGCCACTGTGAGGTAAGAATCCTACTCTAGTGCACACTCCTCCTCATGATGCTAGCTTACAGGTCCAAAAGCAAAGTGCATGCTCAGCCATGGACCAAAACCTCTTGACTCATGAATAGCAATAAATATTTTGCTTTTTATTTAGCTCAAGTATTTGTTACAGTATCAGAAAGGTGCCTAACACAGAGTCCATGGTCCTAGCACTAGAGGGATGTTTCTCTGAGATCTGGTAAGAGAACACTGAAATGTGCTATTGATTGCCAGCTTTTGTGAATCAAGTTATACTTTGGGGATCATTTGATTTAAGAATGTACCTTTTGTTAGGGACTGGACAGATAGCTGAGTGGATTAAAGTGCCTGCTTAGGCAGATGCAGGGACTGGGGTTCTATCACTGGGATGCTGTGCCAGCCCTTCCCTTAGGGTGCGCTGAGACATGGATTGAGACTGGGCATGGTGGTGCACGCCTGTAATGCCAGAGCTTGAGAGACAGAAAACAGGAGGATCACTGCAAGTCCGACCTACGTAGTGAGACCCTGTACTAAATAAAAAAAAAAGAAAGAAAGAAAGAAAGAAAGAAAGAAAGAAAGAAAGAAAGAAAGAAAGAAAGAAAAGAAAAGGAAAGAAAAAGAAAGAAAGAAAAGAATGTACCTTTCATGACCTGATTCACTTATGGTACAGCATGCATCCTAGTAAAATGTAAGTATCACAACAATAGGAAATTTGGGTTTTCACTGATAAATCATGGTGCTGAGAAGAGAAACAGTGTGATCTTTTACATATATGTGTATATATATATTTGTTTTTTCAGTACTGGGTATAGAACTCAGGAACTTACTCTTTCCAGGCAGGCACTTATGCCACTGAACCATGTCCCTGGCCCACATTTGAATAAATAGATGAATTACATGAGTAATTGAGTATCTACTCTGAGCAAATCATAGTGTCTGGCCCAAGGCCCCAACACAGATGCTATGCTTATGTCCCTGTCAAGAGTAGCACTCTGTTGAGTCTCAACCAATTATCCAGTGACTTTCTTGCAAGTCACTTAGATATTGGTTGCCTTAAGGCAAATTTGACCAGTAATAAATCAGTCTTTTAGCAGCTTGGAAGAAAGAAAATTCCCAAGTTCTTAAGAAAATCCCAGATCCTTCTCCCCTCTTCTGTTTCTTCCCATAGCAGACTTTGCTGGAAATGACCATCTTATCTCAGTGGTTTTAAGTCAAGACCAGAACAGGTAGCAAAACAGAGCTGAGAAGACAAGTGAAAGAGTACCTTAATGGGCTATCGGTTACACAAGTTCTTAAAAGTCCTTATTGTTTAAGTCACTGGACATTGGTTTGTGTTATTTCAGCTAAAAAAGAAAAATCATATCTCTCAAAAATTTCTTCCAGGAAGTTGAAAAAAAGTAGATGCGTTCATAAAGTAGCTGCCAAGTAGTCTTTTAAAATGCTTTACACCCAGCAACACTGTACAGTGCTTCCCCAGATAGAGACAGAGCAAAACCCCATAAATCAAATTAAAAATAGAACTCACATCTTTTTTTACTTTTACCAAAAAGATAAGGAAAAATAATATTTTGTACAGAAACTGAATGGCAATACCCTATTCACTTTGAGTCTCTTAAGTACCTAATGAAGGTGCAGATATTTTCATGTCCACGTGTTGATTTTGCCTTTAAGGAGTGCTGCTGGGGTTAGTGAAATAGGCTGTCTAGAGCATCTAACAGCATAGACTTTGTTTTCTTTGTCTGTTGGCCATTGCTTGGCTTCTCTATTACCAGGTAGAAAATGGCATGAGAAGATAGTATTCAAAAATTACTTCTAGTTCTTGTTATTAGAGTCTCTAATAAAAGGTTTGTGAGGAAGGAATTTGAAACTATTGACTGATGGAAATGACCTAATATTTAAACAGTATAGTTTGCTCTCCCTCCCCCAATCTCTTCCCAGAACTGCATGGATAATTTTTCTGCTTTTTGCATTCATATTTTCTATTTTCCAGAGTCTTGTTATTTATTTATTACTATCTATAGTAATAGTCATTTGTTACTCTCTTTATACTATAGTTATTTATTTGTTACTATCTGTATCCTGCTACTAGACTGTAAACTTCATGAGGACAAAAACTGTTGTCTGACCCACGGCTAAATGCAAGCACCCAGAGGAACATTTGCTAAAGAGTAGGAACATATAATAAATATTTGTTAAAGGCATACATGAATGGATTTTTTTTATTTGCACACTGTAAGATAAATAGGACCCTTTTTACATCAGATTGAAACTAGCAATCAAACCTTGCAAAGACATATTTATCTGGTATCTTCTTTTAGCTAATAAATAATTGAGTGTGTGGTGTTTAGGTATTGAACTGAAGGTCTTCAGAATGCTAAGTTCCCACTCTGTCACAGAGAGAACTCACTAGCCCTGGACAATTAACTTTTCAGCATCAAGTTTCTTCCTTGAGAACTTAGACTAACCATACACTAGCCGTACACATAAACCCAGCCCTTCAGAGGTTGAGGCAGGAAGATCACCAAGAGTGCCAGACCGACCTTGGACTCCACTGTGAGTTCAGTCTACATTACAGAGCAAGACCATGTCTCAAAAAACACAAAGGGGCCAGGGAGATGGCTCAGTGGAATAAGTGCTTCCCTGGCAAGCGCAAGGGCCTGAGTTCAATCCCCAGTTCAAAAAAGAAACAAAAACAAAAACAAAAACAAACAAGCAAACACCCCAAAACTCTTAGATTAACTGCGAAAACGTAAGTCAAAGGAAAGTATTTTTAAAATACGTAGAGTCACTCAATAAAGAGATTTTTGAAGTACTGACTTCCTTTACATGTGAAAGTGATAAAGAAGTTTTGGTTTTCTCTTATTGTTGTCATCTTTTTGAGTCAGGGTTTCATGTACGGCAAGCAGTGTTGTTTTTATATGTACTTTTAACTATAGATGAACAATCCTTTGTGGGGGAACTACTATTATGTTTTAATTACATTTGTAATAACTAAGATAAAAAATTGTCAGTGTTTTACATTATTCCCTGAAAGAAATAGAGGAGAGAAAAATATTTCAAATTTCAGCTTAAAGCTCAAAGGCACAAAAACTTCCAATAGCTTTTGTTCTGCTTTTCTGGGCAGGTCACTTCCTTACTTGAGAAGGTTGTGTTTCCTTGTCTAATCTGCAGCTACAGTCTGTGTTTGTAGTCTCCTATGTTTTCCTCTTTCTCCACTTCTGTGAGAAAAGATTGTGGTCCAGTGGTCTGCAGAAAGCTAACAAGTGTTGAACAAGTATGGCATCCATATGATTCCTTCAGTCCATTTAGTTCCCTTGCATGAAGTACCCAGTTTCCTGCTGTGACTACCAACAGCACCTTGTTCAGAGATGTTCCTGAGGAGCACACTGCTGCATGGCCCACAATCAAGAGGCTTGCTAAATAGGTTGCTGAAGGGCTTTCCTAGTGAGGTGAGTGGAGTGCCGAATTTCCTTTACAGAAGCAGGTAGTCAGCAAGGATGTTTATTCACTGAAGGTCAGGCTTTTGTATTATGAAACTTCTAGCAGATGTGATAAGCAGTAAATTGCATATCTATCATTTTTTCCCCCAGAAAGTGCACATGTAAGAAATCAGCAGAATACTGCCTCTTCGTGATTTATGGCCCACTTTTGACCACTTCTTATCAGGTTCCCACAAGCCCTTTTCTGATGCAGCTCATGTCTGAATGACAATAGACAATCCAGTGCCATTATGCACCAAAATCTCCCTCTGCATTCTGGACACCAAGATTACATCTGGAGTATTGATTTATTGCTGCCCCGCCCCCACAGGGACCAGTTTGTTCAGCCTGAACAAGATCGACTATTATTAAACAGAGCCAACAACTCTATGTGAACTTGGTAAGGAAATAATCATCTGCTCCCAACTTTCTAACAACCTGGGTAGATAAAGAGCCATGCATGTTTAAATATTTACACTGTTTATTTGTCTCTACTTGTCTCTTTTTAAAGTATGCAAAATAAGATAAAACCAGCCTTTTGAGGAAGGGAATCTCTGCACTTTCTCAGATGTGAAACACAATGTGCTTCTTTTTATGAACCACACTGAAATGATTACACATCTCTGCCTTGTTGTGTATTTCTGAAACACCTACTGTATCTGTAGCAATGAGGTTTTATGACAGCTTTAACGGTTTCTGCAAAATTTATATGTTCCACCAGTAGATCATTTTGGGGAGCGATATAAATTTTACAGCACATCAGAGTTTTATATCACCTACAAACGTCTGATGTAGGACTCACATTAAGTGGGCCCCACATCCACTCTGCTTTCTATTCTTCAGGGTATTTGCGTTTGCCAGGCAAAAGGGCCCTTCAACACTTTCCCTTTACAAATGATCGCTTCTCCTCCCTCGTCGCCTTTCAGTTTAAACTCACTAAGTCTGACTGTTTGTCTATGGGAGATTCACCCACATGCTCATCAATTTACATAGGAGACAATCTCACCATAATCCCTGCTTTCTAACTCCTGTGTGTGGGAAGGGTGCTGTTGCCAAAGATCTGAATGAGATAAATGAAAATCAAACAAGGGAAGCATTTTTTAAAAAATGTGTTTAGCACAGGGGTCTCCAGGGTTTCACTACACAGATTGGACTAAGAGTGCTTCTCCAGTTTTCAGCCTCTCAAGTGCTGGGATTACAGGTGCACACCACGTCCTATCTCAATCATCATCTCAGAGTGCCCCAGGGGTGCTGCCAGGATGGCGTGCAGGGGATCCAACCCGGTCCTTGTGCATATCTAAGCAGGTGCTTTAGTCCACGGAGATATCTGGCTAGCCCTAATGAAAGCTTTTTATGTAGGGTTCTTATTTCCTGAACCTCCATATGCTTCCTCTAGTCTGCAAAATGCCTCTGTAACAAAATGTTTAAATTCATTGCTGCCTTGTTGAAATGATGGGTAAATTAGGGACCCATGTTTGCAAATAGTGAAATACACTAAAATCAGGGAAAGAACCAATTAATTAAGAATCAAAGACATAGTTTTTTTCTTTTTTGAGTGTCTTATCAGAAAGTTACATATGAGAAACAGAATAATGAAATGTTGGCAAAGATGTGGAAAAGGATATCTCTTTACACTACTGGTGGGGATATAAATTACTATAGCCATTATGGAATACAGTATGTAGGTCTCTCAAAAAGTGAAAAATAGAATCATCTAGAAATTATAGCAATGGGTACATAGTCAAAGAAATTAAATCAGTGTATTAAAAATATTTATACTTTTATGCTTTTTGTAGCACTCTTTGGGGGAGCTAAGATGCAGAATCAAATTAAGGGTCTATAGGTGGATTGATGGTTAAAGAAAACTTGATATAAGGGTCAGCTAGATAGCTCATCAGACTAAGCTCCTGCTTAGGCAAGCTCAGGGACCAGGGTGTAATCCCTAGCATTTCATACTGCACCAACCCCGGCCCTGAGCACACTGAGCCAGCCACCGAGACCAGGCATGGTGGCGCACATCTGTAATCCCAGCACTAGGGAGGCTGAAGGCAGGAGGATCACTCTGAGTCTGAGCTATATAGTGAGACTCTGTACCAAATACACACCAAAAACATAAAGAAAAGAAAACATGGTATATAATACAACATGGAATAATTTTGGACATAAAAAGAATAAAATCTTGTCATTTTTGACAACATGAATGAACTTGGATGACATAGTTCTCAGTGAAATAAGTGAAGTATGGAAGAGTAATACTGCATGACTCATTCATTTGTCCCATCTGAAAAGCTGATATCCCAGAAGTAAAGAGTGAAACACTGGTGAAGATAGGAAAAAGAGACGAGAGGAAGAAAGATTGGTTCATGGGTATAAAGTCACAACATGGGAAGAATAACTCCTAATGTGCTATTTTATAGAATGATGATTATAGTTAACAATACTGAATTATATATTCCAGTATAAAGAGGGCATTTTGAACATTCTCAACACAAAGGTATGATGTTTGAGATGATAGACAAGATAATATCATAATTTGATCATTACATTATACAGGGATCCAAATATCATACTATGCACTTATTATGTGTCCACTTAAAACTATTTAAAGCCAATTTCTCAAAAATATTTGTCTTTGCCTTCACCGGTTCAAGTACCTCTGTCCTTAATATTCCTATAAGCTGTTTTCTTGGTGCCTGATAAAAAAGGTGAAGGTTAAGAAACTCTTACAGTTTAGAAAAAAAAAAAAAAAAACACCCCAAAGTCCTTTGTGTTTGGGAGGGGGTTGAATCACAGGTGTGTTATACTTAATAGGGTAATTGTTCATTAATGAGTAGCTGAACAGGCTGTTAGGAAGGAGGACCTGGTTAGAGGCAAACCTCAGAGGCATGGCCAGGAAGGGTGTACTCTTCTTCTAGGATCCTCTCTTCTTTTTATGCCTCCTGGTGTTATAGATTAAACGCTTTTTCCCCTGCTACCTCCCCCGCTTTGTCATCCTGTTTCTAAATGGGATCCTGCTGCCCATGGACTGAATTAATTGAAACTGTGACCCAAAAGAAACTTATCTCTAAGATACTGAAATCAGGTGTTTTATCCCAGGAACAAAATAGCTTGCTAATATAGACACATAGTGACCATGTACAGTTTGTCTATTTCATTAGAAAGCCATCCTCCCTCTCACCTCTTCCCAAAAGATTCCCTTCTTAATCTTTTTGGTTTGAATAAGATTGTGTATAGAATTCTCAACCCAAGTCAATTGTTTTATATCTGTAAGTCGCTTCGTATTGATAGAGTCATGATCTATGCTAATATCATGGGCTCAGGGCAACCAGTGGCCATCTTTGAGTCATGTAGAGAAAGCCCATACTTTGGGTACCTCCTGACCATTGCCTATGTTGTGTGTGTGCATGTGTATGTTTTTCTTCTTTTGTATCATACAATAACATTCTAAATAGATTGCTAAATATTTTGTGGTAATAGTAATCTTATATACTGAAATCTTCTTTGACTTTAGCAATAGCACTTTTTTTTTTTTTTTTTTTTTTTTTTTTTTTGCGGAACCAGGGATTGAACTCAGGCCGTCGTGTTTGCCAGGGAAGCGCTTATTCCACTGAGCCATCTCCCCAACCCTTTAAATGTTATTTTATTTTTTGTTGTTGTTTTTTTGTTTTGAGCAATAGCACTTTTTACCTAATATTTATTAAGGATTTTCTAGGTGCTTGTCCTATGTTATGCATGTATATTGCATGTCTTTCTATCCATCTCAACAATGGCAGTGGAGTTATCCTTTCTGTTTCACATATGAAGAATTTGATGTTTGGGGAGATGTTACTTACTGAAGATCATAGTTAAGTGATATAGCTGAAGTTTGCATAAATATCAGTGTTAACATCTATATAATACTCCTTCCCACGCAATAGCTTATATGTGGTAGGCTCAATAAATGGGGTGCTCATTGACTGACTGTAACCCTGCAGGAGACTACAGGTGGAAACTCATTTTCTTAGCACAGGTCTAGTCCCAATCATTAGCCAAGACCTACTTCCCTCCTATTTTCCATGTGATGAAGAATCTGTGAGCAGGCCTACCATTAAGTATTACATATAAAACTACAATGGAAGCTCAATTATCTGAACAAATCAGGGCTCAAAGGTGTTCAGGCATGCAATAGGTTTGACTAATACAGTTTGAAAGTTAAAAAAAAAAAAAGAAATGGAACAATGAGAGAAGTTTTCTATTTCAGCATGTCAGGGCATAAAAGGTAAAGGAACATGGCTATAGGGAGTCATTTGAATAATGACTCTGTTCAAATAAAGGATGTTCAGATTACTGAGTTTGCGCTTCACTTAATCTACCATAGAGAGCTGCACTCTAGAGCATTTGGTTAGGCCATCAACACTCCCTCTCAACATTCAGCTCAGTCATGCTCACTCTCTAGCTTCCTGTATCTCATCTTCAGTCCTGAAGAGTCATGAATATTTTTGGTTTTTTTCCAGATGTGGAAATCTCTTGAGTTTTCTTTTTCTAACATGCTGTTATACAGCAATTAAGAAATGAAATCTTTGGCACTTGTCTCCTCTAAGTTGAGACTATTTTGTATCTTCTTCAAACAGAAAGTCTAGGAATAGTAACAAGAAGAATGATTGATTTGCTTATAAAGTTCACTTTCACTGCCTTAGCATCCCATGTAGGGACATAACTGAAGGTCAAGATATCTGATGTGAGCCTGGTCTGTTACAGGGAAGAGGAAGACTGTGGGAAAAGACTGTGCTGGCTTTCCTGACATGAAAGTCTTGGATTTGCTTTATCCCCGCCCTGAACCATTGCACATTGGAGGCTTGACAGAAGCCACACTTAGGGTTAAAAAAAAAAGAGGACATTTGGTCTGTCTTCACTTAGAGGATAGTGATTCTCCTAACATAGACTTATTGTTCGAAGTAGAATGTCTGATCATATTAGAAATAATCCACTACAGAATCTTGACACAGTCCCAAGACACATATCAGTCAATGACAGATCATACACAATGCTGGTGACATCAAATCATGAAGTACCTGAAAAGTTCTTATCACCTAGTAACACTAGAGTTGCAGCAACATCATAGCACAACCCATTACTCACATGTTTGTGGTAAGTGAAGAGACCTACTGTACTGTCAGTTGTAGATATTGGATACATAATTGTGTATACTATGTATATTTGATAACAAATGTCTGTTACTGTGTTATGATTTTTTCATTATTTTAGGGTGTTCTTTTCAGGATCAAGAAGCAATGAGCATATACATATACATATAGGTGTATGACTTTATATATATTTCACATATTACACATAGGTGTATGAATTCCTGTAGATTTTTGTAAGACGTGTCTATGCTGTTCATGCAGGATGAAATCAACTACGATGTATCTCTTGAAAAGACTGAGTTATTCTGTGATGCACATATGGAGCTTCCTCCTCCAACCAAATGAGAAGGAATCTAAGAGTGAGATCTAAGAGAAAACAAGGTCCAAGAAGATAAAAAGAGAAAAAACTCTAACAGGGGCCAAAGATCCACAGGCTGTCCGATAGGTGTTGATATCCCCTAATTGGGAGATTATTCTCTAGTGACTTCAGAACAGTAATAACTGTGTGTGGCTTCCTAGAAAACATAGGCCACAGTATCCAACATCCACACACACACACACACACACACACACACACACATACACACACACACACTTAGGTTAGGGCCAGATAAAGGAGAAGAATCTTTATCCTTGCTGTCCATAGATTCTATAACTTAGATGACCTGACAAAAATCTGAATTGAAAGTCTGTTTTACAGAACACTGGCGATTCCATAGATATGTCTGATTAGCAACAAGGAGAATGCTTGCTAATGTATACAATATTGACTAAGGTGTAAAATATCTTATTCTCAGTGGAGTTTCCATTCTTACTAGAGTATTCAGGGTTTCTCAGACTACTGCCACTCTATGGCTGCTTCTTGAGTATACACACATCCAATCCTTTTCTTCTGTGCTTTTTTACCTTTCACACACAATTCCTGGAGTTAACTACTCCATTGATAAAAACTCAGAAATCATAAGCACGGGAATGAACAGTGATCTTGCACAAAACTGCTGCCACAGGCTGTACTGGGATTCTTGATTCTGAGATGCGCTACTGGACTCTTGTCCTTATTCTTTATCCTGACTGACACTGCTTCAAGAACAAAGAGAAAACAAAGGGAAAAAGAAGAAACAAATATCTCACCCATGGAGTTTTTTCTGCCAAAAATAAAATACATTTTCTACTTCTGGTTTTGTTCATAAAGATTATTCAAAATTTATTCTAAGATGTGTATAGCCTTTAAAAGAAAAACAAAATGATATATTGGGATGTTGCTTAGTGGTAGGGCACATGCTTTATATCTACAAGACCCTAGGTTCAATCTGCAGTATTACAAATAAAAGAACCTTAATTACAGAAGAACTGGTTACAATAACCCTGCTTTTCCCATATTTGGGACTCTGTGTAACCACTTTAAAGATAATAATACACAGTGTATGAACTATTGTTATTCTCATATTATTTTGTTATGAAATTTTATTTTACTTTTGTTCCATAAAATAAAAAAGAGAAAAAGGGAAAAGATGTAATCCCAAAGCTTCTCCTCACTTTTTGCATCACTAAAAGTGGATTTTGGGACATAGACTACTCTATTATGGAAGCACGGTCATGGTTCCTTCTGGTATGCAATTGCAAAAAGGAATCTGAGAAGTTTTTCAGACAGTACAAGAGAAAAAGGAGACATTGGTTCTGAAGAAGTGGAAAGAAGCAGAAAGGAAGAGGAGCAGCTTCAGCAAGATGGCAATTTGCCAGACATCTGGTTCTTAGGAGAAATGGGGCACTGGAGATTAAATTCAGGAATACCGTTTTCTGCTATTGTCCTACACACCACAGAAGAAACCCTTACGCTTAAATGAAAGAATATTTCCTCTAATAGCCTAGCTTAGCAGTACTGTGGGCCATAAATAGGTGGTAAGTGCTCAGTCTGGGGCCAAGGAAAGAAGGGAGCTGTAGCTTCTGTGCCTCACATGTTCTTGGAGGCCCGTAAAGCAGCCACAGCAGCCACACCCCACTGAAGGGAGTCAATAGTCCTGCCCTTCCTGAGCTCTCAGCACTCACATTTAAGGCTAGAGTCAAATTCCCTTAAACCTGAAGTAACCCAGCTGGGACCCTTGGGAGTCAGTGAGCACAGACAAGTGGGTTTTGTGTAAACTGATTATGGAAAGAAATGCAAGATAAACCCTTCTTTCCCTAAATATAAAAACAGATGGGATGATGGAATGATAGAGCAGTAGGCTTGATCCTGCTAATATATGTGGCTTCGGACAAACCAGATGGCAGATAATTGAGTTATAATTCATCCAATAAGTGTTTATTGAGCACCTGTTATATGGTAGGCACTGTGCCAGGTGCTAGGGATATAAAATGCAATTACACAGACAGTATCCTCAAGAAATGTACATCTAGAGAAGAAGACAAGCACGTGGGTCAGCAATTAACCAACAGTGAGATGAATAGGATGATGGCTATAACATTGATTACAGCTATCACTTATCTGGTGTTTACTCTATGCTTGGCATCGAACTAAGTGCATTTCATGTTCAACAACATTTACCCTTCACAACTACGCAGTGTGCAGTCTTTTTAGCTGGCCCATTGTGTAGAAGAAGAAATGGAGATTTAGAGAACCTTAACAGCTTTGCCCAAGTTCACAGTTTTTATATATTTCTCTTTCAAAATGTGAAGCTTTGTCTAATGCTGGCACATAGTCACTTTACAAGGAAAGCTGGAAAACTGGGTGAAGAGCAGCTGAATCAGTCAGTCATGAAAGCTTTAAAGGAAGGGATGTGGTAAAATTGGACTTAATGTTGAAATGCGAGTCCTAGCATCATAAAAAACATCAAGAGATGGGAGTGGGAGAAGGATATATATGTAATTATAAGAAGAGTGAGTGACCTGCATCATTTAGTGGAGATGTTCACACCATGTCATGCTAAGAGTACGTTAATTTGGAGGGTACATAGTGATAAAGGTCAGAACATATGTTAAGATGAGAAGAGTAGACCATGGAAGATGAACTGAGAGAGGTGAGCATGTTCTAATTGTAGTGGCCCTGAGGTGCCAAGCCACAGAGTTTAAGGTGTCCCATATGGTTTAAAATCCATGGACACTGGGGGCCAGGGAGATAGCTCAGTAGAGTAAATGCTTGCCTGGCAAACGCAGGTTCCTAAATTCAGTCCCTGGTACTTCAAAAAAATAAAAATTGAAAATAAAATCAAATCTGTGGACACATTTTCAAGAGTAGCATGGTGTAATTGCAATCTACCAGAAACAGAAGGATGGGAGTAAGTGGAAAGAGAATGAGGCAGTCCGATTAGGAAAAAAGATGCTCAGGTTGATAGGACCTGTGTTCTCATGTCCAGCAAATGAGAAAGAAAGAAAGAAAGAA
>NW_004524654.1:1986519-1990767 GCF_000260255.1 Octodon degus
AAGAAAGAAAGAAAGAAAGAAAGAAAGAAAGAAAGAAAGAAAGAAAGAAAGAAAGAAGCTGTAAGGAAGATTGTAACAGTACATGATTCACAGAGTCCTACCATTTATTCCTTTCCTTAACAATTCCCAAAACAATATCAATAAGCATCTAGGAAATTTTAAAGGTGAGTGTCACAGTTCAGGCACACCTAGGGATATGGCTTCCTGCCTGAAATGTTTTATCACTGCTCCAACAGAAGAAATTTTGAGGCCAAAGAAGAAAAACAAACTCAAGCAGCTACACTGCTTGCTCTGTTCACTCTGAGAAGCAAACCTTCTGCACTTAAATACATCTTCCTCACCTGTGTATTCATAGGCAGATAAGTTGTTTTCCTGTACTTTCATTTTCTTGTTAATAAAGTGGGATTGGTAATTGCATCCATTTTGTAAGATTGGTGTGGATTTCATGAAATAACAAGTACAAACCGTTGAGCATACTGCCTGGTGGATGGAAAAGTTTCCAGATAACTGTGGGCCTGATTTCTGGGGGTTCTCCTTTTCTTGCCAAGCAGGAGAGTTGACTGTCTGAGTCTGAAGCCAAAGCCCCTTGGCATAAAAAAACATTTTCCAAGAGTTCTTCAGGCTTCTCAGCCCTCCTGTTGCACTCTTCCTGCAGAACAGGAAGCTCTCTCTTGGCCCCAGTGCACTTGCTAGTCAGCATGACTTCTCACCCCCGATGAAATCCAGGCTCTTGGAACAAGTTCAGAGAGCTTCTCTTTTTCCATGAAGCTGAACAATCAAGCTAAATATAAGTTTATTCTGGTCAAAAAAGGAAGAAAAAATGGCAACTTATCTTTTAAGATATGTCCCTGGCAATGAGAAATTGTTTGGGTAATAATCTTCACTGTTGCCTTCTTTTGGCTAATAAACAGAATCAGGGAGGACCTCTTGTCCAAAAGATCATCATAATTTGTGTTTTCTTTTTACTTGGTAACCTAGGTGTTGCCCTCATCAATGGATCGTGGATTTCTGGGTTGAATGGGTCAAACAAAGAAGTGAGTTTGAAACCCCTGAAGATGGCTGTTAAGGATTCAGATGGCTATAATGTCTAGGTACAGACACAGAATCCAGGGGCTTAGAATGAAAATCCCTTATCAAGGTTAAAAGTACACAGAGATCCTTGGCATCCACCACACTTACTGTTTCCCTGAAGTAGTTACAAGTCTCCTCAGAAGTATGTCCAATTTGCTGCTATGAGTCATATATCCTAAACCTTGAAGGTCCCAAATGTTCTCTAGCCCTATCTCACTCACATTATTGCCATCTCCAGTTCTACTATGGGCACTTGTATAAGTAGAGAACTTGACAGGAATTATTCAGCCTTGTACCTATTTCCCCAAGTACTGGTTGCTGTGTAAAATCAATGACATATTTGTCACTGAAAAATAGTCAATGGAGTTTTCACTAAGCAAAAATTAAAGCTTTCAGGGGACAACTCATCAAATAATATAAACCCTGCTCTACAACCAGAAATAAGTGAGACAACACTGGAAGCTAAAACCATACAAAGTGAAGCAAGCATAAACATGAAGTAATATCACCCCCATTATCTCTGCTTCTACATAATTTACACTTAGGCAACATACTAGAAGGAAAAATCTGTCCTGACTTCTAGCACAGGGAGACTGAGGCTGTCTTATCTAAAAAATTGTGCCGAAACATTATCACCATTACACTCTACGTTAATATAGCTAATCTAAACTCAAATGACAAACAGACAGATATCGTTTGCCTATGGAGTTTGACAAGCTCCAAAACCTTGAGGGAAGTTCATTGTTCCTAAAGGGCACTGCATCTCAAACAGAGAGGCCCGTGTACCACCGTTAATCACCTCAGCAGTCCATCATGGTTTATTTAAATTTCAACGTGCTCCTGAGGACCATGGTGTGCCTTGAACTTCAAGAGTCATCTTTTAATATCTGCTTATAGAAAATAAGTTTTCCCAGAAGTTGTAAAGATTATTGCATATCAATGACAAGACTTCCATGAGACTATCAGGCCTGCATGGGTGTGTTCCCTCCCACCATTGTGATCCATTCCTGTGGGGCTAGACATCTCATGAATGATTCATCCTATTCCTGATATTGTATATTTTATATCTTTCTCTGCTATCAACATATTAACAAAGTATGTCACTTCAAAGTCTCCTTGACACCTAGCCCCTAACTATAGCCCATGTTACGTTCACACTCTGAAAAGCTGTTTAAAT
Source organism: Octodon degus (assembly GCF_000260255.1). NCBI lineage: Eukaryota > Metazoa > Chordata > Mammalia > Rodentia > Octodontidae > Octodon > Octodon degus. The sequence goes on from NW_004524654.1 coordinate 1,988,768, forward strand.
TTTGCATAACTGCATTCATATTTTTTAATACCTGTAATACATAAGAGTAAAGCACTATGAATAGAGAAATAAGCATACCAACCAGCTCTAGGCAAGACCTCTGAAGCCAGAATTGGTCTAACCATATGGTCACTGGGAAGTTACTGTGCAGATTGCAATCATATTCTGTGAAAAGCACTCTTGTTCATAGCTATACTTATGTCTTTACTATTTCTATTAAATTCCAAATCAGGGAGGACCTGATAACCTCAAATAACTGTGGGCCTGATTTCCGGAGGTTCTCCTTTTCTTGATAAGCAGGAGGACTGACTGTCTGAATCTGAAGTCAAAAATCACTGATACTTCAACAAGTACTTTAATGTAAAGAGCTAAAAACTTCTCAAGATTATGGGACTTCAATGTGGAAGAGAAGAGCATAAACTGACAATAGACCTAGACTCCTTAGAAATGGCCATCATGGGGAATATTTACATACTATGAACCTCTTCTGCAGGGACTGGGGTTCAATCCCCAGCATGCCATGCTGGTCCCACCCCTGGGGCATACTGAGATGGTGATTGAGACTGGGTGTGGTGACATGTGCTTGTAATCCCAACACTTGGGAAGCTGAAAACAGGAGGATCACTATGAGTCTTATCTGTGTAGTGAGACCCTGTTGACCCTGTACTAAATACATAAGAATAGAACCTCTTCTGAGAACGAGAATATTTCAAAGAATGACCAAAAACAATCATCTAAAGCTGAAAGTCTGTGGCTTCTAATCTAACCCAACTACTTCAATTTATAAACTATCATAAGAAGCTATAAAACTTTACTAAAGTAATATAAATGATAATTACTACATTGAATTTGAGAGTTATTTAAAAGCAGTTTATGAAATTTTGGAGTTGTGTATCCTAAAAATGACAAGGAAAACCTGTTATAGTGGTAATGATGAGGATGTCAGCTATTGTTGCAAAATATTAACTCATACTACAGTTTTTTTTGTGTTAACAGAGGTTTTCTTCATCTTGGAAAAGTACAAATAACTACTGCTCTTCACTCCACAACTCAGTATGGTAGGAGCAGAAGAAACTGCAAAATTCTGCATCCATGAGCAGGATGGTCTGCAGAGGTCAAAAAGAGATCACACAGTCTGTCTCTAAACATGCAAGTAGATATTCACTAGGTAGTTAAGAACATCCCGGAAAGAGAGAAAGTCAAAAACAAAGATATGGAGACTAAAAAGAAGAAAGTATATGTGAATTAGGACATAAAGCTTAGCTATTATAATAAAGAGACTAAAAAAGAAAAGACTCAAACAAGACAGAAGTGTACTTATTTCTTTGTCCAAAGTACGCAGGCAGTTTGCAGCCAGTGAGCAGTACCACTCTAGAGGTCCACTGGGTTTCAAATTCCTGTTTTGCTATTTTCCAGCAATGTCAGGCACTGGGGTTATGTGGTAGTCCATGGAAAAGAAGTAGAAGGCAGACAATTTCCTCTTTAAATGGCATGACCTAGAAATTGTTCACAGCACTTCCATTCACATTTCATCTGATGAACTTAATCTCACCAAGTTTTAACAAAATCTAAGAAATAGAGTTGCTAACTTGGCCACCATAGTCAGGTAAAGGTCAAAAGATTTTTATTATGAAAGGAAGAGTCGAAATATGTATTCAATTGACAACGCTTGCTGTGCTGTCTAAGTATCCGCTGTAATACGACGTCTGGATAAATGTCAAGAAAAGAAATTTTTCAGCTTGTCTTGCCTAATTTAAGGAAAACACATGCCATAATCCAGGACTAGTGAACATAACATTAAAAAAAGTAAAACTATAGTTAAGGAATTTATAAGTGGATTACGGCACCTTATTCTTATTGTTACAGTATTGTATAATCTTGGCATACAATCACTTTATAGCATCTAAGAATTATTCTTACTAGACAAAGGAAACTAAGGTTGTATTTTAAACACAAATTGGTATGGAGAGATTGCTGGTTCTCAGTTTTCATATTATATT
>NW_004524654.1:1991027-1997253 GCF_000260255.1 Octodon degus
CCAATTAAGAGAAATAGACTGGCACAGTGGATTAGGAAACAAAATCCAACAATATGCTGTATACAAGAAACACATTTAACTCATAAAGACATTCTAGGATGAAAGTCAAAGGATGGAACACAAGACCCACCCAAGCTTTGTTAGAATTCATGGCTAATTATAAGTTGAATATTTAAAATCAACTAGATGACCTTGACCATGTCACCTAATCCCATAACACAGTGCCTTAAGTTGGAAACTACTAACATGATTACTTGGAGGTAATCTTAACAGTATTTTTACTATAAGAATCAATACAAAAAGGTTGCTTTGGATTATCCTTAAGAGTGAAAAACAGAGTCACATAATAGCTGTTTGGGAAATGTTTTCCTTTTATTTCCTTGCAAATAAATGAAAAATATCATGACTCATATTTCCAAATGTCACAGCCCACAATATGCCTAGGTGTATGGAAATTATAGTTTACTGGGATATTTTCTAACTTCTACCTTTAATTTTCTTACATTAGTTAATAATTGAGAAATTACATATGATGTCTTTTTCTCAATATTTATTCTATTAGCCCATGAAGCTATGCATTTGTTTTAATAGCTTCAGCTCCAAAGTTTGGATATACCTTTCAAATCTCCACTTAAATCCCTAAACAAAATTTACTTCTAAAGAAAAGTAAATATGGCCTTGTTTCATATTGTGAGATAAAAAGTGGAGAGGAGGAACAGCTCAGTTAATACACAGAGAGCCAATTTCAACACCCAAAATTACGAGTTGTTCATTATCTACTAGCCAGTCAATTAGAGGTTGCAGTATTTACCTGAATTCATTGTATAATAATTATCGGTTATATCTGTACTTAGTCATGTCATCCACCTCACTCAACTGAATACTTGAAAAATAATTATCAAACAACTCCTTTATTTAAATTTATTTTTTAAATAATTTCATTGAGAAACAAATAAAAATGAGACAGTTTCAAAATCGATTATTAGGACAGTTTCAATAATTAATACATTACATATTGTTGTCTTCTTAGTAATTATTCATAGTACAAGATGTAGACAGGATATCCTGTCCACAAACACTATTAGTACAAATCTTTCCATTCATTGAATTAAGAGAAAGTAGCTATATATCTATCCTTTTTTGAATATAAAGATACAAAATGGTCCTTCATTTGTATTCCCTTTTTTTGTTTAGTTTTGTCAGAGATGGGTATTCTATTGTCATTTAAATATTGCAGGTGCTTGAATTCAGCAAAATATTCCAGTGTACTCCAGTAGTCCATAATAGTAGTGGGTTATCCATAGGACTGGCAATGTCAGAAGTTGTTGACTTGAACCTTTTACAGCTCAGCCTATTAATATGGCTTTACTTTTTATACTTTGTTTTTATACTTTTCTGCTGAATGGTTAAGACCAAGACCTATATAAAAAGTAATGTAACTTCCTTATCTGACAAGGTCAGTCAAATCACTTTAGGTTTTATCCTGAAACCCTGTATCACAGTTTGTACATCCTTTGTGAGTGTCGGCCATGTGGGTGAGTCACAGCCATTACTTGACCAATTTGCTCTCTATGAAAGCCTAAGAGAATATTTTCTCTCCAAATGACTGTCCTTAGGCACGCTCTACATCATCAATCACTTTCCTCTGTGGCCCCATAATCTCTTTGGTCAGAAAATTTGGGACACAACTGAATTACAAGATGTTATATTACAGGCTCTCCTATGTCTTGAGTTCTCACTGACCTTGAAAGGCTACGGCCAAAATGATGGCTATCCTTGTAGCCCTTCTTTTTCTCTGATTTTTGGTCTGCAAACTTAAGTTGTTAACCTTCCGGGAGAGTAAATTAATGATATCATTACCCTATAACAGGTAGGTGAGCTTTACCTCACTGTCTAATATCAAACATCTTAGACATAACATGGAACAGATATTTTCCATCAAGTATTGATATGTCTTGTCATGTCATACCAATTAGTGCCATACTATCTCTCAAGTAAATGTTTGGCTTTTTTAAAAAAAGAGTAATAAATAAAAACAAGAGACAAAAAAAATATGTCATAAGACTGTCCTGCTACAATGCTGTATATGGTTAGATTTCTAAATTTCTGTGTAAATATATGTAATTGTTTATTCTTATTTTTAAAATGTTTTTTATTCTTTTAAGTGTTTTATTCTTCATATTCTGTATGGACTTAAAGTTTAACAACTCTTTCGAGGAAACGCGCATGTCAACCCCTCATTCAACATGTGATTTAATTCACTTCATAGATCCATACCTATCATGACATGTTGTGGGTAGAAAGATCAGTTACTTGAGTGTCATCTTGCCTCACAAAAATGTTTGTAGAAGAAAGGGAAGATAAAGGAAGGAGATATAGGAGGGAAAAAAAGGATAAGGGAAGGAAAGAGGAAGAAGGAAAGAAAAAAGGAAAGTAAGACTAAGGAAGATGAGGAAATGAATAATCACAAGAAAACATTTTTACAGATGCAGGGTCCATGGGTTCAGTCCCTGGCCCTGCCATGCCAGCCCTGCCACTGGCGTACACTGAGACAAGGATTGAGACTGGCTGTGGTGGCGCATGGCTGTAATCCCAGCACTTTGGGAGGATGAAAAACAGGAAGGATCACTACAAGTCCGATCTGTATAGTGCGACCCTGTACTAAATATATAAATCATAAAAAGAAAACATTTATGATATAAAAATAAGTTCAACTTTGCAGCTTGTGACTTTACAGAAATAGGTCAGGTTTTCACAGATGAAAGCCTTCTGTGGGAAGGAAAAGCTGAGGTTCTCCTAAGCGAAGCTACTCTTTCCCCTTAGAGAGACACAATGCCTAGCATTTGTTTCAATAGAGGAAGAGAGTTATGTAGCAGAGTGCTAAAACCGGAACATAATTCAGAAAGCGTTATCTTATAGATGAGAAAACTGCATCCCAGGGACGTTGACTGACTGTTCACTGTCACTCAGCTACATAGTCCCAGAGTTCAGGTGGAATTTCCTTCCCCTATTGCTCATTCTTGTGTATTTGGGTACACATAGCTGATAGCTGATGGGATAAAAGGGACATTTGTGTTCTGGAATTATCAAGTTTTTCTTTCGTCTTCCCATGGAAAAGCATTTCACCTTGTGATGTTCTCAAGCTCAGAATGGTCACTTTAGATCTAGGACCTTGCCCAAGTCACCTGATCCTGCAACACCGTGGCTTAAATTTGAAACTGCCAACATGGTTCTCAAATGTGATGCACCCGTCCTCCCTTAAATTATTCTATGAATTTGAGAACCTCTACAATCACAAAACATCCTCATACCCATGGCTTAATTTTCTATTTGTATAGTAACCTTACATAATGCAGGAAGGAAGGCATAACTATCTCCTATCTCTATCTGATGGGTGAGGAAGCTTTGCCCAGCAGTGGTAAGGTACACAATGTCAGCAGACATCCAGGGTCTCCACAGTTCTACCTATAGAGATCCTTTTCACTGTATCTTTAAGAAGTTGCAGAACGGTCAGCTGATCTTCATAGCAGTCTTTGGATGCCTTTTCTTTCTTTTTTAAAACTAGCTTAAGGTATCTACAGTTATCCTTCCTTTGCTGTATTGAAGAACCTGGGACATAGCTCAGTGGCACAAGTACCTGCCTGGTAAGCTCAAGGTGCTGAATTCAATTCCCATTACCCTCCCCCCCAAAAAAAAGACTGAAAAAAAATGGGAAAGAAACTTTGCATGTTGTGCTATAGCCAGCAAACATTTGGCTTTGGAAGCAGCTGTCACTCCTGCTGTTCTTGCTGGTGAAGCACCACTGAAGCAGCAATTTCCCCAGCTCTTGGGAAGGCTGTCCATTGGCATTCTTCAGCAGACAACCCTCTTTTCCAGCTGCATCTGCTGATACTGAAAGCCAATTGTCCTGCTTCTACGACCATATGGTTATGATGCTAGCCATACTCCCCACTTCACAATGGAAACTTGAGAAATCTTTGCTTCTACAATCAGAGCTTACTCTGGTGTCATTTGCCATCTTAGTGTTAGATGAGTGGCTTACTAGTGTTAGCTCTATTCAACTTGTTGTGCAATACATCTCCAGAATTTCTTCATCCTGCAAAAGTATTAAGCAATATGTTTTTTTTCTCCACTCCCTCCCTCTATTTAATGATCTCCTTCACATTTCTTGAGGTGATAATCCTCTGGTTCATTTTATTATTATTATCATTATTATTATTTGTAAAGAGAATATAAAATAGAGAAAAACCCAAATAAAGAGTTTCACCAAACACAACAATAGGAACTGGACAATGATTACTGTATTGCATAAGGCTGTCTGCAAATTAATACCATTCATACAGCTCTGAATGCCTTTTTTAAAATCCAAAATGTGTTTATTGAGATGGCTTCCCACTCATCTTGATTGAGGGTACTGTTAGTGCTGCTTTCTCCTGAAGGAACATCCTTCTGTGAGCCTTGCTTTTCCTCCTGTAGGCTGGCAAAGGACAGTGGAGCAGCGAACACACAGAACTACTGTCTGTGCATGGCTAAAGACCATGGTGATTTTATAGCATCCTAAACACTTCATGCCCATGAAGTAGGGATTGGTGCTCTGAAATAGGTGCATCTTCTTGTGCTTCCTCTTCTTCTCCACTGGAGAGGGATGAAGGAGATCTTTTGTGAGGGGCATGTTCTTGTGGAGAGGTAGTCACCACCAGAAAGGATAGCCCTGAGTGACTTTGTTCTCTACTTCACAGTACCTTCTTCTTTCCTTCTTAAAACAAACAAAAAATTCTTATATACCATTCCATTTCCAAGCTCACAAATCCAAGCTCAGAATATATGGGGTGGGGGCTTTGTTTCTTTAGAATCTTGGAAGGCAATGTGATGCCCAGAAAAAAGGAGAAGCAAAAAAGCTATCTTATGTTCCTTCCAATGTGTTAACCACAGTGCTCCCTTGTGTAAGTGAATGTGTGTCCTCAAGCCCAAGAGCTTCTGTTGATTTTGCTTCAAACTTGAACATGATGCTGTTTCTGTTATGGACATGATTAATAATAGTATATATATTTTAGAAAACTCATTATGTGACAAACATTGTTCTAAGTATTTTGCATGAATTAACTCATTGAATCAACATATGTTCTTCATGAAATTACATTTTGATTAGTTCTGCTTTTCAGTTGAGTCAATCAAGGCACAGATAATGAAGTGGAATGAGGCTCAGTAGCTCCATGGTGGTGTTTAGGACTTGAACCAAGTCATAATGTCTTCAGAGTCTGAAAGCCCTTGGTTTCCTTCCTAGCATCCAACTTCCTCCCGTGAAATTCTTGGGCCTTCTTTGTTGCCTATAAATGGCACTTTTCAAGTGTTCGCTTCTCAACTCGGGCACAGTAGAAGGTGGTTTTCCCCACCTTTGTCCCCTTCCCCTGTGGAATAACCACAGGAAATTGAAACTGATAGGAAACTAAAGGTAGAAAGAGCTTTCTGAAGCAACTGCTCTCTCACAGTAATAAAAATCCCATTTCTGCTTCTCTCCCCAATCAACAAAGAAACAAGACTTTCTCAGTATCCTAGGATGAGAATGAGGAGAAACATACAGAGCCAGCACTCAGGCTAAGAGCCCCATGCTTTTGCTATTAGTGTATTATAAATGCTTCCTACTTGTCCCAAATTTTTCTGATCAAGAAGATTATGAGGCCACAGAGAAAAGTGATTGACAAGGTATAGTGTGCCTAAGGAGAGTCACCTAGACAGAAATCATTCTCTCAAGCTTTTACCGAGAGCAAATTGGTCAAGCAATGGCTGTGACCCTTCCAGATAGCTGACACTGAAAAAGATTCACAAGGTGTTGTATGTGGTTCCAGAGTAAATCCTGAGGGGATTTGACTGACCTTGTCAGATACAAAAGTTGCATATAGGTCTTGCTTTAACTTGGTCTTAACCATCCAGCAGAAAAGTGTAACCACAAGGTATAAAAAGTAAAGCTATATTAATATGCTGAGCTGTAAAAGGCTCAAGTCAATAACTTTGAACAATTGCCAGATGTGCTGGTAACTCACTAATATTATGGACTATTGGACTATATTGGGTTATTTTGCTGCATTCAAGTACCTACAATATTTGGACTGGCATCAAGTATGAAAATGTCCCATAAAGACTTTTCCAAATATAGCTTCTCTAACAGCAATGGAACACCCATCTCTGACAAAGCAAAGCAAAAAAGGGTGATATAAATAAAAGACCT
>NW_004524654.1:1997353-2004152 GCF_000260255.1 Octodon degus
TTATATCAAAGTAATTGATTAAAATAGAAATCAGATTAGAATGGTTTATGTGAATTTCTATGAAGTGAAAAGAAGCTCCCTCTCATTCAAAACAGAAGCAAGTGATGCATTAATGGCTTGTTTCATGATATATATTTCATATTAATAGAAAGCAAGACATCTTATCAGTTACAGTATACAAATCTATATTTTATTTCAATCATCAATTGAATTAAATTTGGCTTATATAACTATATTATGGGATCATAGGAGAAAAAGCCAAAAATAGAAAGTGATATGAGGTGAAGGGGATGTTAATTGCATAATGAATGTGCTAGCTCATATAATTTCTGCTTTCCTTCAGCAAACATAGATCTTATACTTATGTCACACTACACAAAGGTGTATGCTAATTATTTAAAGCTAGAAAATCCAACTCTTGTCAAGAGAGCTGCAATTAGTCCTCAAAGACAAAATTATCATGTTGGAGGTCTCTAGGCATATTCCTTTTGGAGAAAAGCAGTGCCTCTGGAATTTTCTTAGTAATTACATAGCACCTCCTTGCAACGGGAGCTCCAGCTAAGACAACCAGCTTGATGCTGATGGTCACCAGGGTTTCTCAATCAAGTGTGCTGCCAGTTTGAATAACAGCCCCTTTGTTGGCTGTAGATATATTTTGGAAATAGTGATGCTTGCAATGGTATGTGAAAACTCTTGCCTACCTCTGCCTTGTTAAATAAGGACCTACTAGAGTAGCTAGCAGCTGAAGAGCTAGTGGGTGAGAAGTACTGGTGACAAATTTTTAGCTTTATACCCAGAAGACCAGCTGCTCTGTGGTGACCCTGCTTTGGCAAGTTCCACTGGCAGCTGGCTAAACGTGTTGCTCTTGGCAAGAATTCACCAGCTGTTCCCACCTGTGGTCACACGTGGGATCTGTCAATTATGCTTATTAGGTCTGTAAATCTGCGGGATAATCTGACCTCATACATGGTAAGAACCTCGTACGTGATGTATTGGTACCAAATTTAGTGAGTCTCTTTTTGGTGTGTGATGATTTCACACACAGCTTTATATTTTATTTCTATTATACGCACAAAACCATGTGCTGCTTGAAGAAGAAGCTAATAAATTGGAAAGGATAGTCTAAGTTAGAAATCAGAGCACAGTCCACCATTCAAGCCAGCTAACTCAACCTATTATTTTAATTCCCTCACTCTTTACCTTCTTTGTGTGGCAATTTAAACCATATAATTTGCCAGTGAAAGAGTTATGGAAAGGACACAGAGTGAAATCCTTAAAAGAAGTCACACTACTGAATAGACTCTCACATCATATGATGGTAAAAAGTAGCAATGAGAGGGTCTACAGCATGAGGCCATTTTGCCCAGCTCCCCTTCTCTGTTTTCTGCTCCAATAGGATTATTTCCATTGTAGTTTTAGTCATTCTTTGTCTACTTAAACAGAAAATAGATTAAGCATGGGGCTTTCTCAGTGGTCCATACAGTATTCTCATGAAAGGTCTCAAAGTAATTGACACTACCTTTCCTGAACCTGCGTGATGAATCCTCATTCAGTGGCCTTTCTGCTATAAATATAGGACCTGTCCCGGCAGACAGGCTTGTATTATTGGACAGACTTTAATCTTAGCATTATACCGACCCACATTTTTCCTCTGCCAAACACTATTTGCAGTTCTGTCCCAGATGTAACAACCTAATCAAAATAGAATTTCATAGAGCACTACACTGAGGATTAGTTTCCAGGGGGCTTTGCAACAGGTATCTGGATGTTTACTGCTTCCTTTTATGAAACTCGATACAATGCAATTGGCAGAATACACATTGAATACTGGGATTCAACTCACAAGTAATGAGTTATAAATAATAAGGTTTAGGCAGCCAGAAACATTTTCACATATCCAAATGCCAGGGCTCACCACTGACAATGAATTAACACAGCACAGTCTACCTTTCTACACTGATCTTCTCAGGGACACAGAGTACCAACTGAATTGCATGAATAGGGCCATGGTTAGAAAGGGCAAAAACTTTCTTTTTTTTATTTTTCAGAGAGAATAAAAATAGTAAAAATAGAACATTAGAAATTATACACAATTTCACTAAGCAAAATAATAGGAATTGAACAATGGTTGTTATAGTACATAATGTTCTCTTCAAACTAGTTGTTTAGATCACCAGATTAAGCATGCAAAATTTTTTTCCGTTCATGTATTTGGTCCAGAGTCTCACCATGCAGCTTGGATTCATAGTGATCCTCCTGTTTTTAGCCTCCACAATTCTGGGATTACAGGCATGCACCACTACACCCTGGAGTCGGTGGCTTGCTAAGAATGCCTGGGGTCAGGGCCTGTGCATCATGTGGGGCCAGGGATTGAAACCTGTCCCTGTGCTTGCCAAAGTAGTTGTTTAGTCTGCTGACAAAATTGTTTAAAAACAAAAATTATAAGAAATTAAAATGGGAAAGAGAAGAAAATCAATTTAAGCATTAACTATTCCTTTCAATACACCAACAGAACTAAGCAGAACAGTTATCCAAGCTATGCTATATATATTTTTTTCTTTTTCTTCCTTCTTTCTCTTGTACTTTTCTTCATCCCAGTTGTTCCATTGAAATAACCTTTCAATGACCCACAGAAACCAAAAACCTTTTGCAGAGCACTCTGCCACAGAAATAATCCAAGAACAAATTAAAAATGATCAAACGTCAACATTTTGAATTGAAAACATTTGCAGAAGCCATCCACTTAGGAAATATACCTTCACAACATGTTTTATAATTTTAAAGACAACGTCATGCAAATATTTTTTAAAATAAAATAAAAAGTAAGTGTGGTGCCACAGCGTGTCATCCAAGCAGTCAGGGAAGCAGAGGTGTGAGAATGAAAAGTTGGAGCATTGGCTTGGCAACTTAAGGACTTGAAGAGATCCTGCCTTAAAATAAAAATAGGCTGGAGATGAAGCTCAGTACAAAGGTCCTGGGTTCCACCCCCAAAATCATACATACATATTTATAAAACATTTAAAATGTATATAAAGCATATAATAAAAATAAGATACAGAGAATTATAAAGCTGTAAATCCCTGGCTTGGCCCTGGCAAGTGGCATGGTGCATATTAGTATCTTGCTCTTCTTAACCTGTGATGGGTTAACTAATGGGCAGCTTATAACACCCAGCTGAACTGAATCAGCATGGTTCTGGGTGTGGAAGACACCCCTGAGGATTGTTTCAACAGCATAGAAAAGGGAACTGGAGGGGAAGATGGCACCAGTAGATACTCCTGGAGAGACTTGTCATGCTGGCTTTCCTGGTATGAACTCAGCTGTTATTGTGGGAGGAGCTTGGATCCTCTCTGTCACTGGGGATGCTGCGGTTCTTTTCTGGGTACCTCTGGTCCTTACTTTAAGCATCACTTTCTGGCTCCTGTGCAGATTCCTCAGCCTTCTGGCATGGATCTTTCGTTTCACTGCCACAGACTTTCTAGCTTCCACCACTGGCCCTTGGTCCATCCCAGCACAGATTCATGATATGGACTTGTGAGAGACATTTTCATGGCTCTGGGCCTCTAGTTGGACTTGTGGAGGACATTGCTATTGGCTTTAGGTCTTCAGCTGAACTCATGCAGGACATTGTCATGGGGATTCAGACCCTTAGCTGGGTTCTTTGGGTCTCTGCTGTATGCACAGATCTCCTGTAGTCTTTTTCATGAGACTCTTTGGGTGAATATTATAAATAATCTTATTAATTATGTGTCCTCTATGAAATTTTTTTCTCTCTTAAACTCTGACTGAAGCAGGACCTCATTATCTTCATGTGCCAAATTAGAGTTTACATCATCTACCTTCAGTCTCTTATCTTTTAAATGGCATTTTAAAGAATCAAGTTTATATGTTACAACCATGTAATTTTTAAAATGGTAAAATAAAAATAATTACAGGGTATTATTAACCTTCTTATTGGCATCAGAACTTAAAGTAACTTTTTTATTTTAAATATGTGGAAACTGAGGCTTAAAGATGATAGGTAATTCATTCAAAGCACCAGATGGCATGCCCTGAAGCTAAACCAGCTGCCCATGGGGTATACTTCTGTATGTAACCCAGAAGAGTCACAATATTCAAATTTGCTTGAAGATATGTGCGAGATAAAAGTGTGACATACTCTGCCAGGAAGAAACCCTAACCTGTTCATATATCCTGGCGCTGCCATTATTTTGGTGTTTCTGTAAAATTTTGTACTTGCAAACTGGGATATAACAGTTAATTGAGTTTTTGCAGCAGATGGTGGAAGTTTATGAATTGAAGCAATTAATGAATAAATAAAAACAAACTGTTGCTCTCATTAGTGTCCCCCAAATATGTAAATAGCATACATTTATTTTCATAGTTCACAGATGGAGATATTGAAGCCCACTGAGGTACAATTTGCTTTTGGGCAGGTGAGTAACAGACAATCTAAAATAGAGCTCTCAATAGATCATTTTTCTCCTTTCTTTCTGATTCAAGGTAAGACTTAGCAGAGGCTGTTTACAGCCGTTTCTCATGTCTTCTTATCTACCATTTTATAATCCAATTTGTCTTTGGCATAGTACATGTTGCACAATCTGTAAGCTGCTTGGATAATAGTCAGGTCTGTGTCCTTCCTTTTCTGGAAGGTCTCATGATCAGAGGGCCAGAGACAGATGGGGACCTTGGAACAAATATGCTGAAGAGAAGATGGGCTCTTCCAGAGCTTTGCAACAACTCTCAATGCTCCCATTTCTACTAGAATCTCTGAAAAAAAGAAGATTGGTGAGTTATTCATGGTTGGCACTTTCAACTACCTGAGAACTGGAGGAGCTTCCCTTCTGTGCAAGTGTGACTCTAGGAAGACCTTATAGTTCCACTTGTTTATTAGGTCACTGAGGTGGTGTGGACATAGAACCAAAATGAGACAACTTCATGCTGTTCAGCATTTCATTGATGGTTAGGACCACATTAAAAATGTAATTTCAGACAAGTAATATTTTTTCATAAACACATAAATATTTATTATTAATGACTAATTATCCATTCATGAGCAAACAAATCTATTACATTTGTGTCAAAAATTCTTCAGATGCTTAATTATAGGAATATTTAGACAAACCATTAAATATTTATGTCAACTTTCTGGGGAAGTTTGGTACAAACCCAGGTAGACTTCCCTATTTAGCTGAAGAGGCAAATTTTATAGAACACCACTAAAAAAGGGAAAGATGCCCATTCTGGTTCACCTGGCACAGTTGGATAGATCCTGCCTTTGTGCCAAGGAAACGTGAAGGCATTGCAAAATCTTCAAATTATCGAAAAAGATGATCTCATTCTGGATAAATGCCCCAGTCTTACCTGAAATTCAAATATCCGTCTCTAAATATATCTGATTAAGCATTTTCACTTTCTTTAGCTATTTTAATCAGTTTCCAAACACACAATTGGCAGCCCTGCTTTTCAACCAGAAAGAAAAATGGTTATTGCTTGCATTGATCTGCTGTAGAGTACGCCACCTTGCCTTACTCTCTCCTGAAACTATAATTAAAACATTCTACTTTGAGACTGATGGCTTACGAAAGTATAAGTATCGAGGTGTACATTTTCCTCTGTTATGGATCTGAAGCTTAAGATGGTAAGCAAGAAAATAGGACTGAATCACCTTCACTGGCTATAACTGATTTCTCTCTGTTGGGCAGCATTGCAGTCTCCATACATCATACATTTTCACCTCAATTACTCTACTATTTGATTAGATCTCACTTAATCTTCTTGCATTGCATTATAGCTATTGCACAAACACATTATCAGAATTGCATATGTTTGAAAGTTTAAATATGTAATGACCAGTTTAAAAGGAAAGTTGTAAATCCTTCCTGTATTTCCATGGAATGCTCTTTGGAACATTTTGTGATTGTCGCAACATGCCTCTCAGTTATGCATAGTTTAATTGCTCTTCGCTTTTGGTACAAGTTCACTCTAGTACATTACCAAGTGGTTTGAAACAGCATCATATTATAGAAGGGTCATCTTGTGAATTTTAAGGCCATCCAACCCCATTGGATGCTTTTAATGATCTGAAATATATTTTTGAAAACTGGCATTATTATTTGGAGTGGAGAATATCATATAATGTAAAAAAGGTGGACTGGATATCTTACATAATCAAATCAAGACAGAGATGGGCAAGCTCTGTGTAATAGAAATGAGAAATCTGGGAAGACATGTTAGACAGTAATCTCTGATGGGCACAGTTTTGAAATAAAATCCTAATAACCTGAGGATATCACTTAAAGACTTTGAGAAAAAAAAGACATACTAGACCAGCTAGTTCTTCAACTGGCATGTTTTCCCCCACAGCCATTGTAAACAATCTTGAGTGCCCTTAAAATGTGAACAACATTGTTTTTGAGACATTTGCCATAGGATCGTATCACATACTGTCTTGCCCCCTGGAAGTGAACAATATAATACAATTAAGAGTCAAAACTTCTATATAACTACTGCTAATTAACCTCCTGTAACCTGGTTACTAAAGCAAATTTGAATTACTTGTCTAGTTTCCTTTCTTCTCCAAGAAAACCACAACACACTGTTGTTTTACTGCAATAAGACAAACTGCTATAATTCTCAAGGCATTGAGACCTATCAACTTATTTAAAAAACATCTAGCGACCATTCCATGAAAATTGTGATGTTTGGCTTATTGCTTTGATTGGAGGAGGGGTCTGTCTTTTTATTCCAGAAAAGGTGGCTATTTGGGGGCCCCAACTTTTTTATTTTCCCTGTAATG
>NW_004524654.1:2017582-2019231 GCF_000260255.1 Octodon degus
TGTCTGCATCTTGTCCTCTGAATAACTACTATGAAGACAACAATATGCAATGTATTGATTATTGTAACTGTCCTACTAACCTGTTTTGAAAGTGCTTCATTGCTATTTTATCTTTTTTTCCATTAAAATAAATTTAAAAAAAAATTTTAATGTCCTATTAAGAACTCTTGCTCTTTTTCTGACAGACCTGGATCTGGTCTTTCTTGTTTGTTTATTCATAAAACATAACATGTGATTCTCCTTGGTTCAGCTATTCTTGAAGCATTACATGAAATAGGGAATGTTGATACCAGGGATTGAATTCAGGACCTTGCCTTTGCCAGGCAAGCCTTTATCCGCTGAGCTATCTCCCCAGCCCCCTAATTTCTTTCTTTGTTTTTTTCTGGCTGGCTCAGCCCATCATCAGGGCAGGACTGGTGAGGCATGTGGTGCTGGGGATCAAACCACGATCCCTGTGCTTGCCTGAGCTTGCCCAAGCAGGTGCTTTAAACTACTGAGCTATCTCACTGTCCCTGGAGTTTTCTGATTGGTTTTCAAATCTGAATTGGAGGAGCAATCCTGTCTGGGTCTTGCAGAGTGGAAAGGCCACTCCAGCAAGGAGAGTCTGGAAGCCACATATGTCACTGGGACACAGGTAGTTGTTCCATAGTGCTTTACTTACTGTGCCTAGCATGTGCTTCTCTCTGACTTTTGTCAAATGTAAGCATTTGCACACTAGAGGTAAGTAGTGGGGAGGCCACAAACAGCATGATAGACTGCAGAGAAGAATATCCAGGAGATAAGAAATAGGTTTATCAGGGCTAAAATATGTTTTAGCTCTGTTTTTCCTTATCATATTTTTCTCCACTAGTCACCCATATGTTTACAATACTGGTTAAAATACTTCCAGATTATTTGTACCAAATTCTTAACTTGCAGGCAGGACTTAATATCACATTTATTAAAGACTAAACATATGTTGCAAACAAAGTCATTTGGAAGGTCTGGTTGAGTGTGATGATTTTAATCTATGTGTCTAGCCTCAAACTTGAGGTTTTCACTTGTGAGGTGTGTACATAATCTTAAATGTAAAAGTAGGGCATAGAACTGTGATTTGGAGGGCATTTATAGTCCTGTTGCCTGCTTATCAGTGACAATATCACAGCTTGCCAGTTTATGATGAAGACAAATTTGATGAAGTAATACATTGAATTAATGAGCATATAGTGAATAAAAGCATTGGCAATGGTAGAGCCAGGGAAAATGGATGTGAAATGACATGGACAGATCATTTACTAAGACAATCAGGGCTATAAGAATTAGATACAGCGCATTTGGGAAGCACATATGCAACATAACTGATGCATTTATTTAGAAAAGCAAAGTAAACAAAAGTTTCTTCTTTTGAGAGGCACAAAATCATGGAGCCATCAATCCATGCAATAAGGTTGAAGAAGTTCTGAATTAAGTATCAAGAGAGAAGGTTGTATTTGTCTATAGATTATTTTTTGTACTGAAAATTGAACTCAGGCAAGCAGGAGCAGGGGACAGAGGTTCAATCCCCCGGCCTGCAGTGCCAGCCCCACCCCTGGGGCACTCTGAGATGGCAATTGAGACTGGGCATGGTGACATGCACCTGTAATCCCAGCTCTTGGGAGGCTATAAACAGG
>NW_004524654.1:2019331-2020667 GCF_000260255.1 Octodon degus
CAAATGTCCCTAAATTTCCTGAAGGGCTGAAACATCAAGCCCGGATTATTATTGTTTATGTCTCAGCTTTAGCAGCTCCAGTGTCTCCATGGTCCGCTGTGTGCCGGGATGGCAATGATGGATGGCCATTACTGCAGCTTATTGGAAATGGCTTGATTTATAACCTGTTCTCCTGCCTCAGTCTAATGGCTTCATTTCTTTCCTCTAGTGCGTGATGCCACAGCCAAGGTCATTGCGCCAATGGCCTTTTGTTGTTAGTCCGCTGATGACCAATGTGCCCAGGAGTCAGCCTGGGGAGTGGTGAAGGGGGAAAAGAAACAGGAGGGGGGAAAGGTGCGGGGGTGGGGAAGTTTCAACCTTTACATTTTAATTTTTTTCATCTCAGTCTCTGATAACTGCAGTAGAACAGTAGATTAAATGCTGTCTTCTATTTGCTTCCCATGCTCGCCAGACAAGGAGCTGCTTTATGATCCTCTGTGGGGAAGTCTATTACTCACCTCTACTTTAAATGACCAACATCAAATATATACAGCTCCCATTAAAGCTGAGATCAATAAAAATGCCATTAAGATAGTAAAAGTTGCTGATATTAGTGAAGCCCCCAAACAAAATATTTGATTTTCTTTCAGGTTGTTAGTGAGATGGAATACGAACATATAAGTGAAAGGCGAACTGGCCATGCCTATGGTCAATAATTTATCTCAGAGATTCATTCAGCCTCTCACCCAATATTTCCCTCCTGTCTATTGATTCCCCATCATTATTTGTCATAAGCTGTCCTAACTCAAGGAGAAAATATGCCCTGCTAGTCCAAGGGGAGTCATACCTGGAGAAATAGAAAGGAATTTCATTAAAAGAGAGAAAGAACTGCTGTGGCTTTGAGGAACTCCAAAAGCAAGTTGCCAAGACTTTTGTTAGAGCCCTGGAACAGGTTGTAAGAAGCTCGGCCATGTTGCACATAGATTAGGAAGGCTTGGAGAGAAACTGTTCCCATCATGGTTCAAGGAAACTAAAGGACTGTGTTCAGAGGACTTGAGCTTCAAAATTAGTGCATGCGTGTATGCAAACATACAGGTATCCATGCACATGTATTTGTATGTATATGTTTCCATCCATATTTCTCCTTCCATTGAAATATTCTGAGTTGATTTCCCAAATGGGTTTTTCCTAATACAAATACCAGAAGCTTTAGAGATATGGTAACAAAGAACACACAAGTTTATGCAAATATCACTATGTCAATCTAAATCTCTGATGATATAAGTATGACTTTTGAGATAGGATTAATTTTTAAAGGATGGCTATACATTTAAAAGAAAATTTTCATAAGTGGACT
>NW_004524654.1:2020767-2030353 GCF_000260255.1 Octodon degus
GAGGAGGAGGAGGAGGAGGAGGAGGAGAAAGGAAAAAAGAAAGAAAGAAAGAAAGAAAGAAAGAAAGAAAGAAAGAAAGAAAGAAAGAAAGAAAGAAAAAGAAAAGAAAGAAAAGAAAATTGAACTCAGGACCTGGAGCTTGCCAAGCAGGCACTTGTGCTGCTGAGCTATCTCGCTGGCCTGATAGAAGGTTGTATATGGTATCACCTCAAAAAGTCAAAATTCCGTTCTACATATTCATTCTGATTCACATGCTTCAGTTTCTAATTTTTATTCTTTCTGCTTGGCAAATGAATTAAAGGGCCTTCAGGATAATAAAGTGTTCCAAATACTCAGACACGTGGCAAACACCAACTCTGTGATCTCTGTAGCATAAAAACATTTGAAGACTTAGAAAGTGAATCCTTAAGTAATAAACAAGATGGGGAACCTAAATTGGTGACTTTATTAAAGACAACATGACAGCAAAGCCAACTCCCTCTCAGTGCCAAACTGCTAAAAATGTTGGGAAAGTTAGACTTCGCTCCACTGTGGGTAGAAACACCTGTAAAGGGAATTTCACAATTCCTGACTTCTGTGAAGCAATCTGATGTTAAGTCTGCTTTCCAGTGATCTTGGCCAATGGAAACCCAAGATCTTCTGCCTTACCATTAGCAGCTAGAGATACAGTCTATGATTTGATGGGGCTAGGGATTTAAGAGATATTCTGTGTCATGTAAACTAGTGTCTGAGAGTATAGACTCTAGAGAATGGTTAAAATCATGAGTCCTTTCCTAAACAGATGCTTGAACTGAAGGATATATTTAATCATGCTAAATCTCAGCTTCTTTATCTGTAAAATGAGGTTGACAGTTGTACCTTTTACCTAGAACGATGAGTTCCAACTGAGACATTTTGTTCTCTGAGGGACATTTGGCAACATCTAAAAACTTTTCTGGTTGCCACAACTGGGGTTGAGTAAGAAATTACTGATATCAACTGGGTGGAGGCCAGGAATGTCATTAAATATCCTGTAATATATGAGACATCCCACAACAAATAATAGTCATGCTCAAATGTCAATCATGCCAAGACAGGAAAAGCCTGCCCTAGGGTTGCTTTGATGATTCAGTACAATCTACATAGGAGCACTGTCATACTAAGTCTTCTACTAATATTACAATTTCCCTTTCATACGATACTACATAGTCTTTCTATAGGTAAGTCAATCTACCTCTGCATATCTATTTTATATAGTTTGCATCTAAATGTAATTTGCTAGCAATATAAATTATTTGTATTCTATATGCAGCCTCTGTTGTGTATATGCTTATCTCTGTATGCTATGGTGAGGAACAAAACGCTGCCCCACCTGTGAGTTCTAATGATGTGGGCAGTGCTGGTCAGATACCGCAGAAGCCCAGGTGAATTCCATACTCAGGTGGACTTCAGAAGCAAGCGGTGAAGGAAGCAGCAGCAGCCATTCCGCTGTCTCTCACTTTTCTTCTCTGAGTGCTGTGCAGGGAAGAAAGAATACCTCTCTCTCTAGACCTCCACTTAACTGGCTTATTTGCTTGCTGGGCAAGCACAGGCTCCTCATCCTCTTTTATAATCTTGAACATACTGTAGGTGCCTAACAGCACAACATAAAGAGCAGTCAGAGTGCTGCCACCAATGCAGTATTTAAGACGAGGATTGCGCCTACAATGGCCTCAGCCACTGTTGAGGCTTGTAGTAGAGCAACCCATCGCCTTGGTCCCAGAGACTATAAAGTATGACTGGTTATTTCCTGTTGTCTTACATACTTCATTCCCAGATCTTGGTGAGGTCTAATGTAGAGCAAACAGTATTGTCAGTTTCAGGGTCTTTCGTATTGAGAGGGGCACTTCTCTGAAGCCACAATTCCCCAAATAGTCTTTCTAGTTCTTTTCTTTTATTTTTTTTCTAGTTCTTGATGAAGCTGAAGGTTCTACAAATCTCAATCTTAAAGAGTTCTGCTGGTGATACAGCTATTTCTATGGAGTCTCTCCAAGAGGCCTTTCCAAGCCATTGGTCAGGTCTGAGAGCTTTTCTATTTTGGGATCTTTTTCTATAGCACAGCTGCCTGCTAGCTGTCTGATCTTAGCTTAATGAGAAGTCCAGCAAGTCCCCTGAGGACCACAAAATGCTGTTACTATGAGGCACATTTCGTGTGGAGACACTGTCTTCCATGTTTATTCTCTGACTTGGGAGGTTTATAATACAGCAAATTTCAGTTTCAGAAATTCTGCATTTTGAGACAATCAAATGGACTCAGCTTCCATGTCATCTTTCCAAATCTTCACTGAGAACAGAAGTCCAGCATCAAATCTTCCAAAACTTGAACAGCATGATATCAATGAGGAGATTCTTGGGAGCTATCCCCTAGGAAGTGCCCTCTCCTTTCTTTGGGAAGGCCTGAGGACAAGCAAGAAAATTCCTCAGGTTTATAGAGTGCTTATCAAAAATAGAGCAATTTTGGTGCCGGGGAGATGGCTCAGTAGAATAAGTGCTTCCCTGGCAAGCACAAGGGTCTGAGTTCAATCCCCAGTTCTGAAACAAAAAAAGAAAGAAAAAAAAAAAGAGCAATTTCAAGGAATATCTGCCTCCCAGACAACTTCTATGGGCCTTGGGTAGGGAAAGCTAAATACGAGCAAGAAATCTTCTCAAGATTATGGGGCCACAGAGGAAAGTGATCGATGATATAGAGTGTGCCTAAGGAGAGTCACTTGGAGAGAGAACATTCTCACAGGCTTTCACAGACAGCAAATTGGTCAAGCAATGGCTGTGACTCATACACATGGCTGACATTGACCAAGGATCTTCAAACTGCGGTACAGGGTTTCAGGATAAATCCTGAGGAGATTTGACTGATCTTGTCAGATATAAAAGTTACATTTCTTGTTAGATAAGTCTTGCTTTATCTTGGTCTTAACCATCCAGCATAAAAGTATAAAAACGAAGTATAAAAAGTAAAGCCATATTAATATGCTGAGCTGTAAAAGGCTCAAGTCAACAATTTCAGACATTGCCAGTCTTATGGAAAACCCACTACTATTATGGACTACTGGAGTATATTGGAATATTTTGCTTAATTCACGCACTTACAATATTTAAATGACAATGGAATACCCTTCTCTGACAAAACTAAACAAAAAGAGGGATTCCAATGAATGACCATTTTGTATCTGTATATTCAAAATAGTTAGGATAGATATACAGCTGCATTCTCTTAATTCAGTTAATAGAGAGATTTGTTCCAAAATATGTGTGGACAAGATATCATGTCTGTATCTTGTACAATGAATAACCACTAAAACAACAATATGCAAAGCATTAATTATTGAAGCTGTGCTAGTAATCAGTTTTGAAACAGTCTCATTGCTATGTGTTTCTCAATAAATTATTTTTAAAAAGAAGAAATCTCCTCAGATCAGGGAGCTCTCTACATGAGGGAAAGAATTCTGGAGAGCAACTCCATTTCAGCCACCATTCTCAGACTTCAATTAAGTCCCATAAAGATCAGCAACAGATCTGTCTCTTCAAGTTTGACAAATTCTATTGCTGAGTAGTTTTGGGAGAAGCTGAGTCTGTGTAGGAATCCTCACATCTTTAATAGCCAAGAATGTCAGCCTGGTACAATTTGTATCTAGAATTCCTACCCCAGCTCATGTGGTGTTAAAGACTTAGTCCCCAGTAGAGCCATGTTGAGAGGTGAGACTTAGTGGAGGTGATAGAACAGCCAGGGCTGTGATCTCATCAATGAATTAATAGCTTATTGAGCAATTGGGAGGTAGTAGAAACTTAGGAGGTCAGGCTTAGTTGGTGGATGCAGGCCGCTGGGGACACACCACAAGGAGGCATACTGTGTCCTCATTCCCTTTCTTTCCTTGCTGCTTCCCAGCCATTCTGGGGTAAACAGATTTGCTGTACCACATGCTCCCTGACACAATGCTCTGCCTCGTTGCAGGGCCAGAAACAACAGAACCGAGCATCCAAGTGACTGAGAATTCTGAGCCAAAATATATTCTTCCTGCTTCAGGTTCATTTCCTGAGATAATTTTTGAGAGCAATGGAAATGTGACTAACACAGCTCCCAAGCCCTCATTAGAAGCAGTTCAACTCTTGCCACCAAATCTGTGCAGCTCACCTTTTCTCTTCCTTGATGAAGACACATGTCAAAGTCTGCAATTCTAAGAAGGAGCACGAAAAGACGTTTTATCATCATACACTCAGAATTATTTGACAGTGACCAAAGAGAATGGCATAGATGATCTCAGTCTCAACTAACTCAAGGAATCAATGAAATTCTTGGAAGTAGTAATCAAATAACAATGGCTTTCCAAGTCCACCCAACAGTGGCTAAATGGTGAAACGTTTTCAGTGTGATTGAGAACACTCCCTTCCTTCAGAGAAATAAAGTAATTTTCCTGAAGTTCCTACAATTTCTTTGTGTCTCACTTACCATGTATAGCTAGAGAAGTGTGCATCAGAAAAAGACCTATGCAGGGGACACCAGAGCCCTAGAGAATCTCACCACTACGTCTGATTTGGCAGAAAAGAAGCTGGAATGTGTTTAGCCTGACATTGTAGCCAAGAAACTACCCATTTTGAAGACCCCAGTAAAATCTCTTAATCTAAGGGCAAATTACACCAGCACGTCAGTGGATGACCCTGGTTTTGAATTCTTCCGTGTCAGGCCAGAATCCTCTTAAGGTTTCACATACTACGCTGATGGCACTCTCCCTGTCTTGACTTACATTACAGCAGATAGGAAGTGATCATTTAACTTTTCTATCCTCAGGTTTATCAAGAATCTCAAGTTCTTCTTCCACCATCTCTACTTCTCAAATATTTATGTCATGATTCTTAATCTTTTAGGATGCATTGGAATTACACAGAGTGCTTGCTACAAGCTAGATTTCCGGGCCTCACCCTCAGAGCTCCTGATTTGTCATGCCAGGGGTAGGGTCCAAGAATTTGAAACTTAGTTCCCTGTGAATACTTTCCCTACTAATTCAGGGACCATGCTATACAGACTGCTGAGTTACTCTGGACCCACCACTTGTTGTATAATCATTTTCATTAGCTAGGGTGAATTGTTCCTCAATTATAGCCCATGAATCATCTACAACAGAATAATGTGCATTTTTTTTAAAAGCAAGTAAACCAAGATCTATCCTTGCTCAAGACTTACTAAATCAATCTCTGAGTGAGGAGGAGACCTAGAGAATCTGAATTTTTAGTAGGTTTTCTTTTGATGTACTATAAATCTAAAAGCTACTGATACATGCCTTAAATATTGACATGGCAATGCATCTTTTATATTGTTATTTTTGTGTATTAAATCTCTTTATTAAATTTAGAACTTATATAAAGAACTGTCTTGTATAAAATACTATATTTTTAAGCCTGAATTGACAAACTTGTGATTGTGATTATAATTATTATCACTGTTAATTATGTATCTTCCAAAAGAGAAGATGAACATCTTGTATTAAGTTTCTCTGTGCATTACTCTTGCCTCTAACACCTCAAAGAAACATAAACACAAACTAAGTAGACATTTATTTATAGACATTTATTTACTGGAAGTAAACAAATACATCTTCAGTTGGCCTTCTGTATACATGAACTCAACTAGTTGCAGATGAAAGATCTTTGGAAATAATAGGTTGTTTCTTTACTGAACATGAACAGAATTTTTCTTGTCATCAAGCTCTGTGAAGTAAAATATAACAAATACCATATACGTTGTATTAGGTATTATAAATAACTGAAATGAGTTAAAGTATATATGAGCATGTTCATAGGTGATAGGCAAATGCTTCATCATTTTCTGTAAAGGACTTGAATATCTACTGGCTTTGGTATGAGCAAGGAGTCGTGGAACAAATCCCCATTGAATATTGAGGGATGATTGTATACATATGTATGTGTGAGGTAGGAGAAATACATCAGAAAGAAGCTGTATTTGGAAGCAATATAGTAGGTGCATAGAGATGCCACAGAGCCAGGGTTTCTATGAGTCTATGAATAACAGTCTCAATGGCCCAGAAGAAATTTTCTTCATACTTTGCTGGGGTAACATTTCTTTCTTGGAAGTCTAAAGGAAGGGCCACCTATGGAAGCAAAGTCATATGCTCAGAGCCCTTTTTATATGAAGCAAGTAGGTCACAAATAATTTAGGAATTCTTGACTAGTTAGGGACAAGACCTCTTGCTGGATATTATGTCCAAAACCTATGTTAAGTGAATGTGTAGTTTTGCAGTGATCTGAAGGAAATCAACCACTGTATAATTACCTCTTTTTTATATAGTTTGGAGTTTTATATCACGTAGGGTGCTTTAGTCACATATACTAGACAATGAGTGTGTAATTAGAAAAAAGAGTGGTAATATCACAAAATAAATGTTTGTTCAATTATGCATGCCTGTCTCTGGTAATCTGAGCAAAAATATGATGATAACAATACCTAATATAATAAACATTGTTAAGTTTCTTCTCTTATTTTGAAATTGTGTACCATTCTTGTTGTTTTGTTTTGCTTTGTTCTGTCTTTGTTCTCGTTATTTGTTTTTGGTGTTTTTCTCCTTAAAATAAAAAAAAAGAAACTCTAGAGTCAAAACAATTTTACCACAAAAATGCAGTAACTCAGCAGTGACCAGGCACGTCGATTTTTCCTTTTGTTTGCTCTGCCATCTTGAGGAAATTAGAGAGTTCTTCTGCCATTGTTAACACTTGGCTGCAGTAATTTTAAGAAGTAAGTTTTGACACAGTCACCTCCTGACAGAAAAGCAAGTTTCTCCCTGTAAATATTTTGGAAAAATCTTTCAGAATTCTTCAGGATACTTGAGATCCCATTGGTCAGGAAGGGGTCGCGCATGAATGTGTAAACCAATTGCATGGTACTAATTCACACTTGGAATGTGAAACAGATCCCTTTTCAATTCACTTATCATCTATAGCCAAGAAAACTACCCATTTTGAAGACCCATGTGGTGGGGCAGATGTACCTCTTTAAACTCACATTCTTAAAAGAAGGATAAAAATAAGGCTACAAAAATGGCAGCTGAGCAAATAATTAACCATGCTGATCGTATTGTGCTCTAAGTGATATGGATCTAAAATGTTGAATTTAAGCATTAAATTTGACTTGTGCTGAAAAGTCTCATAAACCAGCACTTTAGGACTGAGTGGCACCATTAGTAAGTAAGCATGAGCAACTCATTTTATGTCGATGGGCCTTGTGCTCTTCTCTGTAAAGTGAAAATAAACACATAAGACACAACTGATCAACAGTTGTTGAGGCTTAACACCACCTGATGGATTTATACTGTATTCTAGGCAATATCTGTTTTTATACCTCTCAATGGGTCCTTGAAAGGGGAATTGCTGTTACCCTTGATTCTACAGACAAGGAAACTGACCTTCAGAGATTTGACCTTTATCCAAAGTTCCACAGCTAGTATACATTAGAAACAGGCTGGCAACCATGCCTGGCATTCCTTGAGGGAGTCTCTTAGTCATCTCTGACTTGTATAACTTTGGAAACACTTAAAAGAAGCATGCCATATGTTTTGCTGAAATTCAAAGTGGTGAGAACTGAAGTAGAAAAATAAGGGAAAGAATTGCGGACTTAGGAGAAAGAGAAAAAATAACAGTGATCATGATTCTGTGAGATTTCAAGATTAAAAAACTGTGCAATAAAACTTGCATATCCAATAAAAATGAATGATATATTTAATTTAATTTTAACTTATTAAAATATGTCCTAAATATTGTGTGGAACTTACATTAAGCATAACTTGTTCATCTGAAGTTCAGATTTCACTGTTGTCTCATGTTTGGATTTGTTGAATATAGCAGTCCTATATGGGTTGGAAAATGGCTAGCGAGTGGGAGCAGAGGTGTGTGTGTGTGTGTGTGTGTGTGTGTGTGTGTGCGTGTGTGTGCGTGCACGTGCACATGTGCACACACATCACATGTGCATGTGATGCATGGAAGTGAGTTTTTCTCCTTGTGACAGACCAGCAACAGAAGCAAGGGCCATCTGATGAGAGGGGCAGATTTCCTGACCCACAGATACAATCCTTGCTACCAAGAAAATGTGAACCTGAGCATTTGCCTTCTAATTACAGCAATGACTCACTGTGTGATCTTTGATACGCTACTACATTTCTATTAATCAATGCCTTACATTAATACAAAGCATTTAACTTATTTCTGTCACACATGAAAACAAAGTCACTGGAGAATTGCTTATAAATCCCAAGATAGAAAGAAGGCATGAACTTGCATTTTTCTAATAATGTCATGGAAAGCAAAGAACCTAGAAAGCTATTACAGTTAGAATTGTTTTCTCATTTCTTCAGAAACCACTTACTAGTAATGATTCCAACCTGATACTGGACACACTTATTACAGCCTATCCTATGTCTCTAAGCCTTTACACACATACCTGAATGTTTCCCTCTCTGGCTGAATGCATTGCCCTCTAACTGAATCAGCAGAAATTAGCAAATTCAGACATCAGCTGTTTCTTTCATGTGTTTAAGAGGAAGCCTAACAGAACTTAGCAATTCCCTAGGATTTATTTTTTTCACAATAGCAAAGCAGCACACCACCAACAGAATCTGACCTGCGAACATGTGCTGATACAAGCTTGTTTTCTTTGATGGTTGTCTTTTTATTGATTGGCAAATGAATAAGACTTTAATTATTTTAGAGATAAAAGTTGTTACATTTCACAGGGCCTACATATTTTGCCAAGAAATTAAATGCAACTAGGAAATCAAGCACTGTGGAGGGCTATGGGGTACCTTTCAGTGACATTACCACAAACCTTGGAAACATCCTCCAAGTCTTCAAACAGTGTCACTGAATGAACAAGGTGGAAAGCCTCATAGGGGACACAAGTTGAGAAGATTCTAAATGGCAAAGGAGATTATGAATTTAATTACCCCAGATTGGAGATGGGACACTCCAGGACATTTTCTATTCCAAGAAAGATTTACAATCAACAATAGGAAAACCACAGAATAATCATACCTTCTAGATGGTTTGAAAATGATGTCCCCATCCAACAGTTTGATCTTATTACATCAATGAAAATACTAAAGCTTACTATGCACAATGATTTACTCTACTATATAGAAGAAATATTCAAAACCAAGCCTAGTGAAAGAAGGGCCCAGGAGCCAGAGAGATAGCTCAGAGGTATACACACCTGGCAAGCACAAAGACCTGAGTTCGATCCCCAGCCCCACATGCCATGTGGTTTCGGCCCTGGATCCTCAATTCCCCCAGGGTGCACTCTCTCAGCCTCAGATGCAGGTGCCCACAGTATGGCCCCAGAACCAGGCGTGGTAGCACACATCTGTAATCCCAGCACTCGGAAGGTTGAGCTGAGAGGGTCTCTGGAGACTAGACTGGGGGGCTACAAAAGTGAGTACAAGACCAGCCTGAACTGCAGTGAGACCCTGTCTCAAAGAAGAAGAAGAAGAAGAAGAAGAAGAAGAAGAAGAAGAAGAAGAAGAAGAAGAAGAAGAAGAAGAAGAAGAAGAAGAAGGAAGAAGAAGAAGAAGAA